>NW_020175318.1:1199778-1274701 GCF_003031525.2 Neophocaena asiaeorientalis asiaeorientalis
CGGGCCCAGGCCCAACATGTTCGACGTGCTCACCTTCCCTGGCAGCGGCAAAGCGCCCTTTGGCAGCCCCGCGGCCGACGCGCCCCCGCCCGCGGTCGCCGCGGCCGAAGTGCCGGGCTCGGAGGGCGGCAGCGCCACCGGGGAAAGCTCCTGTCACTTCGAGGGGCAGCAGCGGCTCCGCGGCGCGCACGCCGAGGTGAGGCCTTCCTTCGGCTGGGCGCCCCGCTCGGTGCTCCGCGGACAGGCTGGGGGAAGGGACTGGAGGGGTCTGGGTGTGCGGGCGTGGGAGAGGCCTAACCTGTCGCCCTTGTGTTTTTGTCTCTTGCCCAACCCTCACCCCTGCTTGTTTTCCCCATTCCCTGCTGCAGCCCTACGGCGCCTCCCCTGGTTTCGGAAAGGAGCCGGCGCCCCCTGTGGCTGTCTGGAAAGGACATTCTTTCAACACCATCTCCGGCCGAGAAGCGGAGAAGTTCAGCGGCAAAGACAGCGGCAAAGGGGACAGTGATTTCAACGATAGCGATTCCGACATCAGCGGGGACGCTCTGAAGAAGGATCTCATCAGCCACATGCAGAGTGGTGAGGACTCCTCTTTCCTGCAAATTCAGCCTTTCTTCTCTCCCTCCGTTTCCGCAACAGCCTCTCTTCTCAATCTCCATTCCCGGACCCCCTCCCTCTTTCTCACTTTTTTCTGTCCTTGAGTTCCGGATTCCGGCCTGCCTCAAACATGAATTTCAAAATGCCAAGTCGAGGCAGCTCCACCACCTAAAATAAACCAGACTCCCATCCTGTTAGGTTGCTATCTGAGAAGAGAAATTCTGCTTATCAATTTTTTTTTTCTTTTTTGCTTCCAGCTAAAGCTGAGCCAACTTCGTATTAAAGTGGCTTTGTAGGAGCCAATATTCATTTCAGATCTGGAATCAGGGCGTTCATCTTCTTACACGCTTTCCTTTTCAGCCGCCCTGACCCTGTCTGACGCTTTGAGGATGGAGGCACAGTGTGTGTAATCTCAGTAATCATCATACCCTCTCCCTTTCTCTTTTATGTTAGGACTGTGGGCATGCACCGCGGAGTGTAAGATCCTGGGCCACTCTGACCGATGCTGGAGCCCCTCCTGCGCTGGAGGGCCCAGCACACATGCTTCCACTCACCCCCCAGCCCAGATGTCGACCTTCTGTAAGAGCACGTCCCTGCCCCGGGATCCTCTCCGTAGGGACAATTACTACCAGGCCCAGCTGCCCAAGACAGTGGGGCTGCAGAGCGTCTATGAGAAAGTGCTACACAGAGACTATGACAGGACAGTCACTCTGCTCTCCCCTCCTCGTCCAGGGAGGCTCCCAGACTTGCAGGAGATTGGGGTACCCCTCTATGAGTCCTCCCCTGGCAGGTACCTGTCCCCAAAGAAGGAAGACAATGAAAATGTGTAATCCCATGCTGCATGTTGTCACGTATATACAGGTCACTCCAAGAAGCCCCTAAGTTATTGACCGGTTTCAGTGTTGTATATAGAAATATGCAAGATGTGCCTTAAAATGAAGTTGTTGGAAGCTATTTCCAATCACATTGGTACTGTTTGGTATCTGCAAACAAAAATGTAGTTAACGTAATTTTTATGAAATGTGTGCAGTATTTAATTCTTATCATGCTGTTGACTTTCATTTCCCTTGTGGCTTGCCATTTTCTTAGTGTTTTTAACCTGTACATGGTGTAATGTAATGTTTGTATATAATGAAATTTTGTTATATTTTTATATAATAAAAGCTAAAGTGGAAGTTATTGCCAAAGGAACTGTCTGTAAGACAAAAAAACAAAACATGTTGGAATTACTTAATGGAAATTTATCTTTCACCCGAAACAACCTAGTGTTAGAGAAGTTTTGCCTTGCCAAGTATAACTTGTATATCTTGAGTCTGTGGTAGATTTCAAGTTCAATGTTATTTAATTACATTTGGTTTTCTGTAAACCATGTCACTTAAAAGCAGAGTAATAAAGGATTTGTCATGTGTTTGAAGAATCTGCTAATTGCTTTTTGTGAACTTACCGACAGTCAGGCATTCACAAAAAATCTGAGTACCAGAATTCAACCTTCTTCAAGTGCTAATTATTTGGGCATTATTAACGTTTACAGCAACAGTAAACCTGTGGGATTTCAAGTATTGGAGTCTCATCCAAGTATTAAAAATATTTGTTGCTTTTGTAAAACATATGCATCTCCATATACATCAGGCACTCTATAAAATTCCTGCCCTCATTTATTTACTCAACAAATATTTATGGAGCATCTACCAAAAAGTGGAGGAAAGCTGAGTTTGGACTGTTCATTCACTAATTAAACAAACATCTGTAAAGCGTTTCCTAACTGCAATAACTCCTCTAGGGTCCGGGGTTTAAGGTTAAGAAGATATAGTCCCAAGAAGCTCTTACCTTAAATATTAAGGATTTTAATATCAAAAAGAGACTCAAACTTATGGGTGAAAAGACATGATGCTTGAGATGTGTTTTAAAATATTCTAGAAGAAAACATGAGACTATATGACATGAGATTGAAAAGTATATTGATCATGGTCAATGCACATTGGTACGTGTGTATGTGTGAGTGGAGAAGATTATACCAATCTATTTGCGTGTTTGTGTGTGAAAATGTGCGTAATGGAAGTTTTTTAAAAAAAAAACACTCAAAAGACCTGTTATAAAATGAAATAAAATTTCATTTTATTTGAAATTAAAATAATAATAATGAGAGCTAACATTTACTGAACAAGTTTTTATATGAGCGGAGCTCCTTACAAAGATATTCTGCATGAATTATCTCATTTATTCCTCAAATAACCCCCATGAGATGGGAACTATCATTATTTCCATTTTACAGATAAGGAAACTGGGACACAGAGAGTTTAGGTAAAATGCCCAAAAGTCACACAGCTGGTAAGTGGCCAGGATGAGATTTAACCCAGATTACTCAAGGCAAGAAAATAAAATAAGCAATGATATTGTTTTCTTTTTAAATTGAAAGAAACAAAGAGTTAAGTAGAAAAGTCCCAATGCATCGCCTTTACTGACTGATTATTGTTTAGCACTTTATATTTGTGAAGTGCCTGTGTTCCTTTATTACTGATTATGGAGAGCGAAGCTCTGTAATGAATAGAGGAGCCCTCAAAGCTGCCTGTTGAATTCATAATTGAAACCAGTGGTGGCCCCAAGCTGAACAGCAGGGTGGGCACACACAAGTGCTTCGCCACCCATGGCCTGTGCGAAGTTCAGCAAGCCCCAGTGGAGAGACCCCAGCTAGACCTCCTATTCTAACAACTAAAGCTTTATTCTTGAGCCAATCTCATCAAATGCAAAGCAGAAAAATGAATAATCCCGCAATGGCAGCCTGAAAGCATCCAATCTCTGAAAGTGTTTGCCGGCTCTTGTCCTTCAAAAGTAAAATAATGTCATTGTCATTATTTTATTTTGTGCTGTGTTAACTATATCATTGTCCCCAAAATTCAGTTATCAAAATCACCATGACTTCACTGTCCTATTTTTCCCTTAGAGAAATGACCATTAAAAGGCCCGATTTTGCTTGGAACTTTAAAAAAAATCAAAACATAATTCAGTCCTTAAAATCGTTTGTTTAAACAAAAAAAATAAGAGGGAAGGGGACTCATCTCAGAGTCAGCCATAGGACCTCTCAGAGAAACAGGAACTAGATGAAAGAAGCTCTCTGCTTTTCTTGAGAAGTGTTGATTCTCAAGCATATTTTTAAGAAAATATATTGCTTTATTAAATTAAATGAGATAATATATATGCAGAATACTTAGGACCACGCCTGGCCTACAGTAATACATTCTATCTTCCTCTTTCCTTGCCTTCCTTTGGAGCCAGTCTCTATCAGTGCAGCCCCACCCACTAAGGAAG
This sequence comes from Neophocaena asiaeorientalis asiaeorientalis, assembly GCF_003031525.2. Lineage (NCBI taxonomy): Eukaryota > Metazoa > Chordata > Mammalia > Artiodactyla > Phocoenidae > Neophocaena > Neophocaena asiaeorientalis. Next base: position 1,203,679 of record NW_020175318.1, read on the forward strand.
ATGAAACAGACTCAGGATTTCTGGCCTTGTTCTGACACTGGTTTGCTCTCTTTGCTTCTTTCACTATCACTGTGTAGACCAGGGCCTCATATATAGTCGACACTCTACAAGCAAGTATGGTTAAATGAACATCACAAGCAAACTCACAAGCCTTAGGGGTTTGTGATGGTGCCACAAGTCTGTCTTTGGAGGTGGAGGCCTACAACCCTGGGGCACCTTCGCAGTGAACACTGGGACATGGAAGGCACTTGGGGAAGTGGGAGGTCACCTTGAAAGAGAAAACTAGAGCCAGACTTTATCTATTTCATTTTTTTATGTCTGGCCCCATTGACCTGGATGTCCTACACTTATTATAATAAAATATCCATCAAAGAAACCACTTCAGAAAATTAAAATGTAAGTGGTTTCAACATCTATTGAAAAGTGCGTTCTGAAACAGCAAAAACAGGTTGCATGTCTCCACATACAAATATACATGCACATGGAAAGAAAAAAATATGTATATATATAACCAGGATGAGTTCCATGCCACAATTAGCTAAATATCTGGTTTATCTCACTCAGCAAATATAAGTTTTTATCATCCAAAAATTCCATTTTAGAAAATAAGCATATTCACTTTAGTACTGAATTCAGTAACAACAGATAATTGGAAATGCTGTAAGTTTTGAAGGCAAACCGAAGCAAAGTAATATAGTACTTGATGGGGCACTGTGCTTTGCAACAACTCAGAAGGGTTTTGAAAATGCTGTCTAGGTTTCAACAGCTATGCAATAACTCAAGACAGTATTTATCATTCTGTTTCTTCAGGGGAAATAATCTGCAGTGGAATTCACCACCAGGTTCAAAGTCACCTAATAAGAGAAAAGCAGGCAGAAAGAGACAACAGGCTGTTTTAAAAGCCATCACTTAAACCACCAGATTAAACGTGCTCTTGTAGCAAGGACGGAAAAAATCTTCACTCATTATCAGAGTGTGAGATTTGCTCCCTCAAAACTTGCTTAAGAAATTCCAACAAGTCCAAGTGAAGCCTGCATAGTTTAATGGGGAATTAGGAAAATTCCATTTTCCAACCCAGTATGACACTTGGCTAGATCACGGACACCTCAGACTTGACATGTCCGCATCAAAATCATCCTCCCTTCCCTGACATCATTACCAAAAAACTACCCCTCTGGCAACTGTTTTAAACTCTGCAGTTTTCAGACCAAACCCCAAATACTAAAGTCATTTTAAGATGCCATCGAATTTCTTCCTTCCACTCACCAAGGTCTGTTGATTCCATTTCCTAAATATTGTTTAATTGTCCTTTCACTCCACTGTAGCAGGTAGGATGCTCTACTCACATCCCCACTGCTGCCCTCTGCGTTCACTTCTGCTGCGGTGGATGCTTCCGGTTGCCCTATGACGGTCTCCATCCAGACATCTGTCTCTGCAGCTTGAGACTTGCTGAGAGCTTGGGGGTCCACCGGTGTTGGGGCCACAGAAGCTTGGTCAGCTTGTACACAGGGCAGTCTGGAAACACTGGGGCTTTAAGAACTGTCCCTCAGCCCATTAGGGACAGGCATTGGTGGATAAATATCCCAGCTTTCCCATCCCTTGGGAGGAAAACTCTGAGCTGGATTCTACACAGTTCCCCTGAGGGTCTTAAGTGAATTTGAACCCCAGCTGCTCACGGCAGCATCCCACTCAGCCAGACCCCCTTCACTGGCTGTCCCCGTGCCCTGTCTCACTTTCCCCACTCTGTCACTTGTACTTCCTGGGATCTGCTCCCAAATAAACTCCCTGCACCCAAGCCTTTGTTTGAGTAACTGCTTTTAGGGAGACTATCTAAATCAGGATGGATGCATAAGAACAAGAACAAGGACACCAGTTTTTCGCGATTACTGCATTTTAGGCACTGCACCAAGCACTTTACAGTTAATCCTCACAACCTTATGAGGTAAGTACTCATTAAACCATTTTACATATGAGGAAAGCGAGACTTGGAGGGGTACGGTAACTTGTCATAGATCACACAAGCTCCTATTAGGAGGAGCTTGGATTTTAAAAAGATCTTTCTGATACAGAATAAGACATCCTGCCTTATATGAACTCTCATTGTTTCTTTCCTGGGTTCTAGCATGAGTCTCCTATCTGCTCTCCCTGGATTCACTACCTGTTTCCCTTCACTCCATCCTCCACGCTGCTGCCATAAAGACCTTTTCTAAAACCTGATTTTGTCACTCATCTGATTAATACCCTCATGACTTTCCATCACCTCTAGGATAAAGTCTGCAGGGCTGTCCACGGCATCTCAGGCCCTCAGTCCTCTGGTCCCTTCCTCCTTCCCCAGACTGGGTACTGGTCCCCCTACTCCCCAGCATCCACCTGGAACTTCAGCCAGAAGGATCTACTTGTGTTTCACCTTTCCTTCCTGGTCCATTTGCCTAGGATGACATTCTAGTTCCTCTTCTCTTCTCCCCACTCCATCCTTTCTCTTTTCTGGCTCTTTTTCTTATCCATCAAAATTATTCAAGAATCACGTCAGCCCCTCTCCCATCCACCAGCCAGACAAGGCACAGTGACTTGTGTGTTTCCTCAGCACTTCCTCAGCACGTAGCCTCACCTACCTATCTCCCCACTCCTGGCCCATGAAATCAAGGTCTGTCTGTGTCTTTCTTCTCTCCATCTCCAGCACCTGGATCACTGGCTGCTACCTAATAAAGATTCAATAAAGGCACTTGCTGAATGGAATGATTCACTGAGCCAAGCACAAAAGGTCATGGTTACACACCACAACCAAGAGACTCTGCATGTACAAGTCAACAGACTTCCCTACAGGGAGACTGTGCGAAATCTGCCTCCAGAATCAGAATCAGAGGTGACCGAGAGATTCAGCGTCTTATCTACCCAGCTTAGTGCTTAGAGGATTCAGAAGCTGCACAAGCCCTGATCATATAAGTCACCTTAATTATTGAAGGAGAGGCCCTCCGCATCTTCTAGTTTCAGCGCAGCAGCATCTCTTCAGACCCAACTCAAGAGATTCCCAGACGTTGGTACCTGAAGCCACATGGCTCAAATAATCCGGATAATTGTCAAATCTCCACTTTGTTCCAGGCAAACACAGCAAACAGCGAAGTTCGGTGAAGGCATCAAATCGCTTATTATGCTAAATGTTAGATATTAATCTCTTATTTTATTGAGCCTGTCTAGTTTGCCAAATTTTCTCCCTATCAATTCTAGGAAAGTAGCTGTTGAGGGGTGAGGATTTGCTCCAAATGAATGTCACTAGATCATCAGAAGGGCTGAGCTGTTGGTGGTGGTAGATAGCTGGCTGGGAATGGAATCTCAATTTGATTCAGCAACTGACTTTCTGTCATCACTTAACCTCCTTGTGATTCATTCTGCTTATCTGCCAAAAGCCCTTCATCACCAGCCTCACCGGAGTGCGAGAACAAACTCATGAAGTACAGCAAGAAGGCTAAGCACTGGCTCAGTCATCTTCCTGCGTTAAAGAAATTCAGTGTCACCACTCCGTCCCTGGACCACTCTGTCCCTGGCTCTCCTCCCTATGCTTGTGGTGGAACATCTCCCAGGCTATGTTTACACCCAAAAGCTAGTAAAAATCACATTCTACTAATTATCTAGATATTTTTAGGTACCCATATGGGACTCTTAATTCTTCATAAATCCTTCAATTCTTCCTTTTACTTGGGTGATTGTCTTAACTCACTTGGGTGGTTAAGTTTCTGAGCAACACAGCCTGGGTCAGGGACTCTTTTATTTTTTAAATTTCATTTAATTTAATTTTTTATACAGCAGGTTTTTATTAGTTATCTATTTTATACATATTGGTGTATATATGTTAATCCCAATCTCCCAATTCATCCCACCACCACCACCCGCCCCCTGCCACTTTCCCCCCTTGGTGTCCATACGTTTCAGGGCTTGTACCCTCTTAATTGCTGTCTTTGTTTTTTTTCCTGATTATTTTTATTTTAATTTTTTTAAAATTTAATTTTTATTTTATATTGGAGTATAGTTGATTTACAATGTTGGGTTAGTTTCAGGTGTACAGCAAAATGATTACTATTTAGGTCTTCTGCCCATTTTTTGATTGGGTTGTTTGGTTTTTTAATATTGAGCTGCATGAGTTGTTTTTATATTTTGAAGACTAATCCTTTGTCCATTGATAAATTTGCAAATATTTTCTTCCACTCCGAGGGCTGTCTTTTTGTCTTGTTTGTAGTTTCCTTTGCTGTGCAAAAGCTTTTAAGTTTCATGAGGTCCCAAGTGATTCTGTTACATGTAGCTGTCCAGTTTTCCCAGCACCACTTATTGAAGAGACTGTCTTTTCTCCATTGTATATTCTTGCCTCCTTTGTCATAGATTAGTTGACTATAGGTGCGTGGGTTTATCTCTGGGCTTTCTATCCTCTTCCATTGATCTATATTTCTGTTTTTGTGCCAGTACCATACTGTCTTGATTACTGTAGTTTTGTAGTATAGTCTGAAGTCAGGGAGCCTGATTCCTCCAGCTCTGATTTTTTTTCTCTCAAGATTGCTTTGGCTATTTTGGGACTTTTGTGTCTCCATACAAATTTTAAGATATTTTGTTCTAGTTCTGTAAAAAATGCCATTGGTAATTTGATAGGGATTGCACTGAATCTGTAGATTGCTTTGGGTAGTATAGTCATTTTCACAATATTGATTCTTCCACTCCAAGAACGTGGTATATCTCTCCATCTGTTTGTGTCATCTTTGATTTCTTTTATCAGTGTCTTTTGAAAATCATTTATTGAGAAATTGCTCTCAGAAGAGGAGAGAAGGCAGCTGGAGACCACAGGGAATGAAAGCTCAACACAGTCATGGTCTCAGTTTCAGCCTGGTCCCACCTGAGCTTTGGAGAACAAAGTGGTTCTCTCTGGAGGCAATGGGCCAGGCTTTCCTACCCTATGTCAGTCATTGGTTTCTGGATAAGAAAGGGGGTACATTGCATCACCTCCCGTGGCAAGGAGGCTCCTGGTAGGCTGAGGGCAATTCTCGCAAGAAGGAACCCATCACAAGCCTTTGGCAGCCAGTATGGTAGCTAGGAATGAGTGCACAGTCTATATGGGTGCATGTGGGCGAGGCGCCAATAGTATCCCCTCTATTTGTTGATTTCAAATCAGAACCACCTGGAGGGTTTGTTAAAGCAGAGCGCTGGGCTGCAGCCCAGAAGTATCTGACACAACAGGATTGGGGTGAGGTCCTATAGTCTGCATTTTTAACATATTCCCTTTTCTAATAAGTTCTAATGCCACTGGCCCAAGGACCACACTGCAGAACCACTGCACTATAGAAACTATGCAGTGTTGAGCCAAGACATACCTTCTGACCTGCTGTGACTGTCAGGGTTCACCCGGGAGAATTTCAGCTGTAGAATATAATTGTCAACCAGCGCCTGAAGAATGTTCAGCTGTACAATTGTCACAAACACAAAAAGCAGGCATACAACCCCTTTAGAGAGAAGGTAAAATGGTGAGTGTGGAGGTTAAAGCTAAAAAGGCAAGGCCATGTCTCATCTACCAAGCCATCATCAACACCATGTTCCCTGCCTCCATCCTCCCACCCTCCCCCCTCACAGCACACAGGTGGGAAGGTGAGGGGTGAGGCAAAAGGGGAAGTGAAGAAGTCAGCTGATAGCAGTTCAAGGCTGCTCACAGGTGGTTAGGCTCTCTTTGGAGCACTGAGTGACACACCTCATCAGGGACCCAGACCAATGGGCATATCCAAAGAGGATGGTTTAGGAGATAAGGAGACTCATTGCAATAATGCTTCATGAAGGAAATTTGGTAAGCAATCTATAGTGATGCAAGATACACAAAACTAAGAAGGGCTACTTCAAGAAGCAGTAAATCCTTGTCACTGGAAACTTTCATGCAAGGACGTGACAATCAGCTGATGGAATGAGCAGGTAGGGGATCTGATTTGGGGATTAGATGAGGTAACCTTTAAGCGTCCTTCTAAGCCTATTTGTTATTAGTTTATGCAAATTCCTCGGTATGCCCTTTCTCCCATTCTCCAGATGTTCTTAACATTCTCTCCTGCTCTACCTGATTCTCAAATGATAAAAGTTGAGCACGCTAGCTTTTATTCCAGTTGGCCTATAAGAGCCCCTACATTCCTTCCCATTTTCTGAGAAGAGCCACAGTAATTCCTGCTTTCCTGGTTGGAAACTTAGCTGATCTGGGAGACTAGGTCTGTTATTTTCTCCTTGTATGGTATGAAGTCCAAGGCTTGTCCCTGTGAAGTTGCCTTTAACTTGTTGTAAGGTATTTTCTAAGCCATTTTCTAAAATACACTGCTCACACTGACAGCCCCCTGAGAGCAGATCATGATGAGTGGCTCCATCTTACAGGGAGGGAAACTGAGCAAAGGATCATCAGAAGCAGGTGTCTTCCCAGCCTTTTCCTTAGCCCTACCACCTCACCACTCTCCTTATTGCCTATTAAATGGGGATATTTTTTCAGGAAAAGTCTCCAGGCTTATGTTGATTTTAAATCATTTAAGGATTGAGTCCCTGGGGTTGTGTTTTGGCCGACCTCCTGCATTTGCTCATCCCAGACCCATGTTCTAGAATTCAAAGGCGTGGTGATTCATTTCTGCTTTTCAGCTTCACTAATCAGAGAAGCGTATTGCTCTTGCCATACGCTGAGTGATATAACGGAAATTTCTAGGTTGAGGGCATTAGATTCAGATGCAGCACACACAAAAAATTGGCAGGCAATCTGATTTACTGTAGCTGGAGAGATTGGGAAGAAAAAAAGAGCAAGACTGGCTTGTTTGTGCTCTTTCTTACTCCTGACTATAGACCCAAACAACTGCCAATTTGCTTGACCAAGTCATCTGTGTGGGCATTGCTAGGGTCCCGTAACTCCAGCCGGAGAAGAAGGACTGAACAGGCCTGGGCAGTCCACAGACAACCAGTTTATAAGGAGCATCAAAATCCCCATGAAATGAAACTAGATCTGGAAAATTATAGTTTCCAGAACCCCTCTCAAAAAGAGTCAGCATGGGACTTCCCTGGTGGCTCAGTGGTAAGAATCCGCCTGCCAATGCGGCGGACACAGGTTCAAGCCCTGGTCCAGGAAGATCCCACATGTCCCAGAGCAACTAAGCCCATGTGCCACAACTACTGAGCATGAGCTCTAGAGCCCGTGAGCCACAACTATTGAGCCCGTGTGCCACAACTACTGAAGACCACACGCCTAGAGCCTGTGTTCCACAACAAGAGAAGCCACTGCAATGAGAAGCCCACGCACAGCAACGAAGACCCAATGCAGCCAAAAATAGATAAGTAAATAAATTTATATTTAAAAAAACATATTTACATTAGATTAGTAGTATTTTTTTTTAAAAAAAGGAGTCAGCATGTGGTTGACATTTTGGACTAGGGGGTCTTGGGGTGGGATGGGGGGAGATCAGCTGCAAAACTGCCTTCTAAGGAGCATTTATGCATTAACTGTGTTGCTTTTTGTTTGCTGAATGGGGCAGGCAAGGTTGGGGAGAGATGAACTGCTGGGAGGAGGAGAGGTAATTGTCCTTCCCTGGCCTTTCCTCACTGCCATCCTTCAAAATAAATGTGAAATGAATATTTAAAGGATATAGGCTTAGGGGGACTTAAATCTTGTTTGTAATGTTTTATTTCTTTTATTTAAATAGATCTACAATGAATATGGCAAAGGATTAACATTTGTCAATTCTGGTTGGTAAGGCACATGCGTGTTTGTTTTTTTTATTCTTTCAACTACAACAAAAAAGTATGACTTTGAAGAATCACTCTATTTATTAGCTTGAGCAGGGCTTCTGTGTGTCTTTGTCCCACAATATTACCATTGCCACCATCCCCAAACTGTACTTCTTATCCTCAACTGAATACTGCTCTGGGCAGGATAAAGATCAACATATGAGTGGTGACTATAGTCACAGACCTAAAGATATGAGTGTATGGATTCCCTGGTCAGAGAGAAGCACATGAGGGTCAGAGATGCCTGGATAATGCCTCTAGCAGCCCATCTCTCCTCCATGGACCAACTCAGAGTCAGCGACATCACTCACAGCCAGCCGTATGGAGGGGAGAGGACCACCCTTACAGGGCAGTGTTCATGCTACAATGGGCTTGGGACTAGGCCAGGATCTGTGGGGCCACTAAGAGCTCTGACAACATAGGATAGGCCATCTTCCCAAGACTGGATGTAGACACTTCTTTATGAATGATAGCTTTACAATATCCACACCCAGTCTAGTATGGCCACACCCCTGCGAGTAAGCTTGGTCTCGTTTTATTTTGAAGAACCCCACCCGTTCAAATACAAAACATGTAGGGAAGAGATCTAGGGGTCCCCTAGAATCTTTTAGAAGGTCTACAAGAGAAAAACTATTTTCATAATAAAACTAAGATGTTACCTGCCTTTTTTTCACTGTGTTGACATTTCCTCTGATAACGCAAAAGAAAAGCCAGGTGAAACTACAGTTGCCTTAGCATGAGTCAAGGCAGGGGCGCCAAACCACTAACCATTGTATTCCTTGCACTTGCAGAAAGAATGTCCTCAAGAATGACCTTCATGAAGCAGTAATAATTATTAATTTTATTAAACCTCAACCATATATAGTATGTATTTTTTTAATATGTTATGTGACAAAATGGGAAGTACATACAGAACACCTGTGTTTAGACAGAAGTACAATGGTTGTCTCAAGGAAAAGCACTGATGTGAATGAGCTGCAAGCTGAACCACTCTTTTTTCATGGAACACCATTTCAACTGGAAGGAATGACTGGCAGACGAACTATGGTTATTTGGGCTTGGGTATGAACAAAGTGAGTCTACCGCTTTGAGGGAGACGACAGATACTGCTTGTTCCAATAATAAAATTTAAACTTTCAAGGGAAAATTAGAATTTTGGAAAACCTGTGAGCTTAACAGCTCTCCAGTACTTGAAGGCTTTTTAAATGAGATTGGTTGGGATACTAACAAATGTGAATGTTCCAAATTTAGGTGATCTGTGTAACTCAGTGACATTTTTCATGTGATCAATGCATGATGTTAAAAAGGCATGCATGGGGCTTCCCTGGTGGCGCAGTGGTTGAGAGTCTGCCTGCTAATGCAGGGGACACGGGTTCAAGCCCTGGTCTGGGAGGATCCCACATGCCGTGGAGCAACTAAGCCCGTGAGCCACAACTACTGAGCCTAAGCAGTCTGGAGGCTGTGCTCCGCAACAAGAGAGGCCACGACAGTGAGAGGCCCGCACACCCCGATGTAGAGTAGCCCCCGCTTGCCACAACTAGAGAAAGCCCTTGCACAGAAATGAAGACCCAACACAGCAAAAATAAATAAATAAATTACTAAACTCCTACCCCCAACATCTTAAAAAAAAAGAAAAAGGCATGCATGGGTAAATGATTCATTCAAAGTGCAAGACAAACCAATGAATTTTAATGTAATAACAGATAACGAAAATTTCATTGGTATGGTTTCAGATTCCAGATTGCAACAAGCCTTAGGAAACTAGCACTTGTAGAATTTTGGTATAGTAGCAAAGAGGACCACTACTATTAAAAAAGGCTAGTAAAATACTCTCCTTTTTCAGCTACATATCTGTGTGATGACAGATTTTCTTCGTATATTGAATACTTGAACCAAAACAATACTTTCCAACAGTATGAATACAGAAGCAATTATGAGAATTTAATTATCTTCTTTTAAGCCAGACATTAAAGACATTTGCAGAAATGCAAAACAATGCCCCTTTTCCATAACTTTTTGTTTTTAAAATATATTTTTATAATAATTATGTTGTTTTTTAATATGTTTTTGGTTTATTATTGTTATTTTAAGTTACTAGTTTAAAATTTTCTCAGGTTTAATTTTTCATATATACATCATTCATATAGATGTAACCTATATTAAAAAAAGGTCTTTGGGGTCCTAAATAAATTTTAAGAGTGTAAAGAGGTCTTGAGGTCAAAAAATTTGCTAATCACTGGATTAGAGCATTACGTGAAGATTGAGTATATATATATATAAAATGTCTGACTTATAAATAGTGCTCAGTTATAATATTAAGTCTGCACATATTTATTATGTACAGACACTGTTATAAGTGTTTGTTTAATCCTCACACACCTCTATGAGATAAGTACCACTATTATCTTTTTACAGATGAGGAAAATGAGGAACAGAGATGGTAAGCAAATTGCCCAAGTAGTAAGTGGTAGGGCTGGGATTCCCAATCCCTATATTATACTGTTGGTGTTGATGTTGGTAACGGTTGTAAATTAGATTCTATAGTTTCAGGTTACTAACTATAATTGTTTTCCCCAAGCCTTTTATAAGGTCTTATTTAATATTCCAAATTAGTCTCAAAGTGCTATAGCATATTAGGGGACTGGAATAAAGAAATGGTATTAATAGAGAAAACAGTACCCCCTCCCATTCTTGTGGTAGAAACCGTATAGATTCACAGAGCTCAGAAGAATCAACTGAAAAGTCCAGCTGTCCTTCCTTATGGAGAGATTTTTCCCTCCATAATCAATCTAAAGGATTCATATTGCATTTGTTAAGTAAAATGGTACTTTCCCTATACCTGCACCCCGGCCCTCAAAAAAATGACAATCTAATTAAGGGGATAAAACAAATATATGAAATAACAGCTAGAACAGATGACAGTACCTAATTAAGTGCTAAATTAACATGAAACCAGACTGAACCTTTTTTAAAAGAGCTTCTCTTAGATGATTCCAGAAATACTTTAGGATCTACAGTGCCTCTGGGTCATAATTAAGAACAGTAATTATTATTGTACGCCCGATGTCACAGAACTCTGAATTAAATTCTTTCACATCTCAATTTAGCAAGCTTTTTTCCTCCACTACAGATCCGGGCTTTGATTTTCAGTTTTCCCCACATCCACCGTAAAGTGCTTTTTTCAGGATGTTTCTCTGTGTTGCCATCAGCCACCAGCCCCTCACTCGGAGAAGATTTTGCTGTGTACCTTTGGAATGGTGTTGAGGACATTTGTTACAACAAACAGAGCCCTTTTTATGGGTGATGCCTGTCAGGTACTGGCACCAACAGGAGTTGGACTTCTCTGGGCTACTGGGCTATTTTTCTTTCACACACATTGTGGATTTTGTGTCTGGCCAGATCTCCTTTCTGTTTTGACTTACAGACGTTTAAAAGCCAAGTTTGTTATCTTCTTGTTACATGTTTCTGTTTGGACCTCATTCTCAACTCCTTTTTAAGTTATTTGCTTTCTTCTTTTCTTCCTCATTGTCATCTTGCTATCTTGTATTTTAGTTATCCTTGAAAACTCTTCTAAGTCCTTTGCAGGAATAAGATGGGTTATAAGTAACCATTCTGTTCTGTCACCAGCTAGCAATAGGACCTGAGCAAGACCTTCAGCTCTGGGCTTCTGTCTGTAAAATGCTTACCTCCAAGGTGCCTTCCAACTCCGGTTATGATCCTTAGTAGCGGATATCAGAGAATTAGGGCAAACAAGATGTTTCAGGGCCAAGCTTACAAATTGAAATGTGCACTAAAGAAGAATTTGCTGGGGTCCTTCTCAGACGTTACCAATCAACAAGTTTCTGGAAAGGGGTGCAAATAGTGGAAGGTGGAAATGTTACTGTCACAACACTTCCCTCTGGTCCTAACCTGTGCCAAGGACATTTTCAAGACCTGTGGAGCATCTACTTTGTTCAAGATAGGATGCTAGGAGCAAGGATGGGGAACAAAATCAATGAGATCTGGTCCCTGCATTTGAGAAGCTTGGCAAGTAAGGGAGACAAACTCTTAGGAAGAGAAAACAAGGGAGGGAGGGCTGAGAAAGGGAAGAAGTGCCAAGTGAGGGATGCTTAAAGGGCCAGAGCTCCTTTAGCATCTCGGGAGCTAAAGCACGGCCAGCCCTGACCGGAAGAGCAGTGCTGAGGGGCCAGGGGACCCCTCCTTGGCTGCCCTGTGGTGGCAGCAGAAGAGGAGCCCCTGAGGGGAAAGAGACAGCTCACCCGGCTGCAGGTGTCAGGGCTCCATTCATGCAAATCCATAATAATAATAATAACTTCACACGCGAGTTAACTTATCTTTCCAGGCTCTGCCAAGTTTACGTGCCAGATGGTCCTTGCCTCCTACATCTGATTTACTGTGGGGCAGACCAGTTGTGCCTCAGCCCAGGACAGGCCCACATCTGGCAGCCAGTTGGTAAAAATCTCTGCATACAACACTCATGCCCCCATATCCTATTCCCCAGAGCAATTCTCTTCCTATCTGTCAAGGTTTTTTATATGTTTTTCTCTTCTTGGCTTATTTCTAGGACTATTTTGAATATCTGTCAGCAACAGATCTGCTTAAGCACCTTTATGTTGAGGAAAGGCTCTTACTGTGATATACAAGTAATGCAACTACCATACTTCATAGTAAAAATACACATGGATGAAGTACAGAGGCAGACGCGGTTGACTTCCTACTTCCCTTTTCCCTGTGTTTGTAGGATCCCAATTTCATTTGGGGAGGCAATTTGCTCCAGGAAGGACCTCAGCCCCCAGCTTCAAAAGATGTGGACAGATTGATTCAAGGTGACCCCATTCCTCTTTCTAGTAATTGGATAGGTTGTGTGAAGGTGAAACAGGAGTAGCCAATAGTACATAAGTGAAAGTCTGCTGGGGGGCTTCTGGAAATAATTTTACTCCCTCTCTAAAAGAGAGAGAGAGAGAGAAAGAGAGAGAGAAAGATACCAAGATAAATAAAAACATACATGCACATAAAGACTAGTACCTGAGTTTCATAGCAGCTTTATTCATAATAGCCAAAAACCTGAAACAATCCAAATACCTACCAGAAGGTGAATGGATAAACAAGTCCTAGTACTTTCAAACAATGGAATTATTAGTAACCAAAAAGGGTGAACTAACTGATACATGCAACAACACTGATGAATCTCAAAATCTTTATGCAGAACCAAGAGTCCATACTGTGTGTTCTATTTTCATGAAGGTCTAGAAAAGATAATTTGATCTATAGTGATAGAAATCAGAGAATAGTTGCTGGCCGTTGGTGGCGGGGATTGACTGGGAAGAGGCTCAAAGTAACTTTTAGGGGTGATGTTCTGTATCTTAATTGCGGTGATGATTATATACATGTACATATTTGTCAAAACTCATCTGACCATACACTCAAAGTAGGTGCAATTTATAGTATGAAATTATATCTCAATATACTTGAAATTTAAAAAAAAAGAAAGAAGCAGTGCTCACTTTGGTAGCACAGAATGTAAGGGGAAAAAAAGTCATAAAAAAGAGAAAGAATAATCTACATACTCCTCAGGTATCCTTTGAGTTTCTTTTCTATGCATTTGTATGCAAATAGTTGTAGCTGGTATGTGTGTTTTTAACATAAATGTAGCAGTTTTGTAACTTGATTTTTTTAAATTTACGCTCCCTTTGAGAGCAGGGACTGACTGAAAGAAGCAGACCAGCCTACAAAAGGGCAAGTCAATGTACCGTAGCCGCAATAAAATTTTATTTAATTTTTAAAAAATTTTGCTCTCTTTTTCTGCTCCCATTTTTGCTCCCGTTTTTGCTCTCTTATGTCTTAGGGATTTTTTGAAACTACTGCTATGTATTGCATTGTGTGAATATATTATTCCACTACTGATGGGATATTCAAAGGATATAGAATTTTTAAGATAAGCGTCGTTTCAGCATAAATATAAATATTTATCCTCATAAATAAATATAAATATTTATAGATGTCCATCATAAATGTCTCTCAGAAATGTCTCTCATACAAGGCACGTTAATTCTGTTAGCAAAGATGTCTCGGAGTGATGATTCAAAAGATGTGCCAATTTTATGTTTTGAAAAATACCAATAGGCTGTACCAATTCACTCTCCCATCAACATGAGAGTACCAGTTTCCCACACCCTCCTTAGAAAAGTCATGGTGATCGACCTCTCAGATGAGGATAAACCCAAGCAAGTCCTTTCCAGAGATGGATTTAGGGCTGGGCAGGGGACCCAGTTCTGGGCTAATGAAACACAAAGAGAAATCTGCCGGAGGAAACTTCTGGAAAGATTTCCTCGTTCCTAAAAGGGTCACAGAAAGAAGATTCCCTCTTCCTCTGAAACTGATCAGGACTGCATGTGGCACCTGGAATTGCCTCAACCCTCTTGCCACGAAGAGGAAAATCTTAAGAAAAGTTTCGCAGAGCAAAAGAAGGAACCTGGGTTCCTGATGTTACTACAAACCACTGAAGTTTCCACACCTGGAACCGGCTGTCCCTCTAGACTTTTGGTTATGATAGATCACAAATTCACTAATTCCTCAAGGCAGTTGAAGTTATGTCTTCGTACTATTACTTGCAGCCAAACTTTCTATGTGCCATTATTGAAAGGTTTTCACTTTTTAAAATTGTTGTCAATCTTATTATGGGTAAAAATTGATATTGCATTCTTATTTTAATTTGCAATTTCCTTTCCTTAATAATGTTGAGTATTTTTCACATGCATAGTGACCTTTTATATTTCTTCTATTGTGAATGACCTATTCATATTCCTTCCTCATTTTTCTTTTTTTTCTTTTAAGAAATTTTTTTAACATCTTTATTGGAGTATAATTGCTTTACAATGGTGTGTTAGTTTCTGCTTTATAACAAAGTGAATCAGTTATACATATACATATGTTCCCATATCTCTTCCCTCTTCCATCTCCCTCCCTCGCACCCTCCCTATCCCACCCCTCTAGGTGGTCACAAAGCACCGAGCTGATCTCCCTGTGCTATGTGGCTGCTTCCCACTAGCTATCTATTTTACATTTGGTAGTGTATATATGTCCATGCCACTATCTCACTTCGTCCCAGTTTACCCTTCCCCCTCCCCATACTGCCTTATTTTTCTATGGAGTTTTCTGTTGACTTATGAGTTAGTTAATCTTTATGTATTAATCTTTTATGTATTTTTATCTTGAAAACTTTTCCGCCCATAGAGAAGTTTTTTTTAATGTAGTCAGATCCAGCAATGATTTCTTTTTTGATTTGTTGGTCTGTGTCTTATATAAGAAGGCCTTCTCCATTTCAACATGATCAAAAAATATTATCCTATATTTTCTTTCAATGATTTGTATTTAGATTTTACGATTAGCTTTTTAATACATCACTAATTTACTTTTGTGATGGTATAAGATTGAAACCTAACCTTCTTTTCCAAAATGAATAGGTAATTATCTCAACATTTTTTGAACATCATTTCCCCACTAACTGAAATGTCATCTTTATCATAATGTCCCATAAATTGATTCTTCTGTTCCCAGATCCCGTATCCTGTATTACTAATGTATTTGTCAGTTTTTGCACCAACACCACACAGTTTCAATTATTAAATTTTGGAAGCATATTTTCATATCTGGTAGGCAAGCCATTCCTCTTTTTTTTTTTTTTTTGTGGTACGCGGGCCTCACTGCTGTGGCCTCTCCCGCTGCAGAGCACAGGCTCCGGACGCGCAGGCTCAGCGGCCACGGCTCACCGGCCCAGCCGCTCCGCGGGATGTGGGATCCTCCCGGACCGGGGCACGAACCCGTGTCCCCTGCATCGGCAGGCGGACTCCCAACCACTACACCACCAGGGAAGCCCAAGCCATTCCTCTTTTACTTCTTCAAGTGTTTCTCAGGCTTAAAGTGTTCTCATGCTTCTTTCCTCCCATATTAATTTTGGAATAAGTTTACCAAATCCTGGGAATTTTATTTGGATTGTACTGACTTTGTAGGCTGATTGGGGAAGAACTCTCAGCATACAATGTTGATTTATTCCACCTAGGAAGTGTCTCTCCTTTCATTTAGGATTTGTTTTGTTTTGTTTTATAATGTTCTCAGTTTCATTTTATAGTTCTTTGTTCATTCCAGTCTTGCCCATTTCTGGTTAGGTTTATCATATCCGTCTTCTTGGTATTTTCTGGGGTTTGTTGCTATTGTGAATGTGATTTGGATCTTTTCTCCTTTTAGTTTTCTAATTGGTTATTATTGCAAGCATATAAAAAAGCTATTAATTTGTGCAGGTTAATTTTGCATCTTGTCTCCGTACTGACTGCCCTTATCGGTTCAGTTGATTTACTTGTGCTTCACAGCTAGAAGGTCATATAAAATATTGCTCTTGATTCACTTTAGTTCATTTGACCTTGAATATTTTTATCTGATACAAATATTACCATACTTGCCCTCTGTGTCAGCCTTTTCCTGGAAAATATTTTCCCATCCCTTTATTTTCAGCCTTATTGGGTGTGCATGTGGTGTGTGTAGATTGTTTGTTCAATTTAGATCTAGTTTTTAAACAGGATTTTGAAAAACTAATCTTAGAATATGGATCCATTCATTCATTTAACAGATATTTACTAAGAGACTAGGCAGTGAACAGAACCAACGATGATTCCTACCTTCCTGGTGCTCACATTCCAGACTTTAACCCACTCACACAAGCATTGTCGTCCCTCTTCTGTTTGGATTTATTCCTGTTGGCCTGTTTTCTGCTTTCTCTTCCCATGTGTCTTGTTAATTTTTTTCGCCACACTGGCCTTTTAACAGATTGGGATTTTTTTTTTTTCCTCTTTTATGATCTGGAAATTACACTTCTTATTTCTGTTTTTCTAGTGGTTGACGTTAAATTTTTACAAATCATTAAATTTTTCTATCAGTGCCTAGATTTAGTATCTGTAGCTTCTTCCTCACGACGTAAGAATCTTAGGAAGCTAACAGCAGCAGTTGTTCAGACTTTTAGTTCCAGGCTATGGTGGATATTTTTGTATTATGCATCCGTATGTATTCAGATTAATTATAAGTTTTACTAATGACTTTGTGCAACCCTCTTCCATATTCCACCTTCTTGCTCCTTGACACCATTTTATCTTTTTGCTATAATACCTCCCTGAGGAATTCTTTCAGACAAGTTCTGTGAATAGAAAACTTCCTAAGTCATTACCCGTCCTAAATATCTCTTTATTTTGTCCTCACACAGGAGTGCTAGTTTGAATGAAGGTAAGATTCTAGGTTCAAAGTTATTTTTTGCTCATTAAAAATTGTATAAAAAATAAAAATTAAAATAAATTTTTAAAACTCCTGAAAAAAATTATTTTCCCTCAGAACTTTGAACATTTTTCTGCCTTATCTTCTAGCATCTGTGTAACTAGTAAGAAGTCGGATGCCAGTCTGATTTTCATTCCTTTGCAGGTGCATATTACAGAAACTGAACTCAAACTAGCTTCAGCCAAGTAGGGAATTGAGAGACTCAAACCTGGGCAGTCCAGAGGTGGAGCTGGCCTCAAGCATGACTGAATCCAATGGTCCAAATTGTGTCATCAGTGTTCTTTCCGATGTCTTGTGGCTCCATTTGTCTGTGTTTCTTTCTATAAACTGGGCTCATACTTGGGCTCAGACAAGCTTCCTCTGTGCAAGAAAGATAGCTACACACAGCTGCAGTTAACATCCCTGCAGCCACAGAACCCATAAGAAAGGGATCCATTCTCCATTAACACATGCAGAAAGCCTGGAGAGGACTCTGAGTTAGCCTTTTGAGTCACCTGCCGTCATGAGCTAATCACACTAGCCAGGGAATGCAATTCTCTAATGGATCAGGTCTGGGTCCCTGGGTCCCGGGCCTCTCCCTTGTGGCCTGGGTTTAGCTAGGTGATCCTGTAAATTGTAGTCCCTGAGTAGAGTGGAGAGAGAAAAGATTCTCCAAAAAGAAAAAGAGAAAGATAGAGAAAAAGAAAGAAAGAAAGAAAGAAAGGAAGGGGGAGGGGGAAGGGAAGGAGGGAGGGAGGGAAGGAGGGAGGGAGAGAAGGAAGGAAGGAAGCTGCTCTTACTGGGGAAAAGGAGAAGGAAAAGCAAACAAGAAAGGAAAAACTATACCTACCATTGTCCATTATAGTAGATAAAATTTCTTTTCTCTCTGGAAGGTTTTCAGATTTTTTTTTTTTTATCCTTAGATTCTGTTCATTTTGCCAGGATTTTCTAGTATGGATTTTTTTTTTTTTTTACATTAGTTTTAATGGCTTTTAGTGACGCCTTTAAAATAGATGGGATTTTTGTTTGTTTGTTTCCAGATAAAAGCTCACTAGGACATTTACTAAAGTCACCCCTCCCTATTTAAAGACTTAGGTGAAAAGTTGTGAATGAAAAGTATAAAGACTTCCTATGTCCTTTTATTTTTTTATGTCAAGTGTGTCTGTGTTATATTTATATTCTAATTTAAAAGATAGATATGTTTTAAATCAAATAGATATTTATTGTTGAAGTTTGGAGAAATCTAAATAAGGGGCAAAATGGAGTAAGATCGTCCACTATTTAGCCATTATTGCTTTTAATATTTTCTTACAAAAATAGATGATCGTCTCTTTTTAGCTTGGAGAAATACTTCCTTCATTATTTCCTTCTTTCCTATGTCTCTGTTCTCTGACTCTGGAATCCCTGTTCAGTTGATATTTGGGGCCTTCCTGGATTGATCTGTTTTGTCCCTTAACTCGTCTTTGTATTTCCATCTCTGTATTTTTGCTCTAAGTTCTGGTAGGTTTCCTGAGTCTTACCTTCCAGATCACTAATTTGGCCTAGTCTATTGCTCAGTCCCTTCCCTGTATTTTCCATTTCATTTTTTATTGAGGCATAGTTGATGCTCCATTTCATATTTTTCACTTTCTAAGATTATTTCTTGCTCTCTGCGTCTTGTTTTTCAGAGCGGCCTATTGTTATTGTTTTAACCAGTGCACTTCCCTCGCAGTGTTTTTTTTAACTCCTCTTCTGTTTCCTGAATTGTCCCTTTTTCCTCCAAGATCGGCAGTTCTTGTTAATCTTGGTACTGCTTCTTCATGCTGTTGGTTTTGCACAAATACCTGATACTTGTTTGTTGCCCCTTCATGTTCAGATGACTGTGGGTAGCTGGCAAGTGTTTCTTCTATAATTGTGTCTGACTGGTTTCCCCAAAAGACCTTTCCCCTGAAAAGGTTCTTTGTGAAGAGGACACCCAAACCAGGAAGCTTGGACCGCAGGCAGGCTGGGGACCCCTCCCCAGCTGCCAAAGTGAGGAGGACTCTACTCTCTCAGTGAAGAACTTCAGTGATTCCCCTCCTGAGAAGAGTGTCTTTCCTTCTTCTCTCTCCTTCGTATCTCATGGATTCTGGAACTTTCTTGAGGTCATCTTGGTTATTTCACCCCCAGGCCCTCCAGTCACCTGACGCTCCCCAACACATAGGGTAATTTCCCCTCTTGTGTTTTGTTCTTTGGGGGGTTATTTGTATAAACTATCTCAATATTTTATTTAGACAATATTAAAAGTTATTACAAGATAATGGTTATAATTCCCTGTTCTATGCAATATATCCTTGGTGCTTATCTATTTTATGTGAAGTGGTTTGTATCTGTTAATCCCATACCCCTAATTTGCCCCACCTTCCCGCTCCACTTTGGTAACTAGTTAGTTCTCTATACCTGCGATTCTGTTTCTGTTTTTCACAAACACTCATTTGTATTATTTTTTAGATTCCACATATAAGTGATATCATTCAATATTTTTCTTTCTCTGTCTGCCTTATTTCGCTGAGCATAATATTCTCTAGGTCCATCCTCATTGCTGCCAAAGGCAAAATTTCATCATTTTTATGTGTTTTATATATATAATGTGGTTTTTATATATTTATATAAGTGAAGCTGTGATATATATGTGTGTGATAGATATATGTGATATATATATATTTATCACATGGTTATCCATTTGTCCGTTGATGGACACAGGTTGCCTCCATATCTTGGCCGTTGTGAATAGTGCCGCTATGAACATTGGGATGCGTATATCCTTTCAAATTAGTGTTTTCATTTTTTCCAAATATATAGCCAAGAGTGGAATTGCTGGATCATACGGTAGTTCTATTTTCATTTTTTTAAGGAACCTCCATACTGTCTTTCATTATGGATGCACCAATTTATGTTCCCACTTTATCAGTCATATCATTTGCATCCCCACCTGCGTTTTTTAGCCAAACTTACTGTTTGGCAAGAGGTTAGTGAGAGTTGTAACTACCCCTCTTGGTCTGAAAACGGTTCTCAATTTCGTTTCTAACAATCGTGCCAGGACTCTCTTCCTGCTCACTGCATTTGCTGAAGCTGAGCTCATAGTTTCCCTCATTCTACTCTTTTTTTTTTTTTGCGGTATGCGGGCCTCTCACTGTTATGGCCTCTCCCGTTGCGGAGCACAGGCTCCGGACGCGCAGGCCCAGCGGCCATGGCTCACGGACCTAGCCACTCTGCGGCATCTTGCCGGACCGGGGCACGAACCCGTGTCCTCTGCATCGGCAGGCAGACTCTCAACCACTGCGCCACCAGGGAAGCTCCCATCATTCTACTCTTACTTGACAGTAGTTTTGGACTGTGATTTTCTTGGTTCTTTCCAATCCCATCCATTCGAAGAACTCCTCTCAATTTCTGATGTTAATTTCCTTTCACTGCATTGAGGGAATTGGAGAGAAAGAAAAGTACCCTCCCATATTCCGACCCAGTCCTCTATGTGTTCCAAAGTATTCGTCACACAATTATTTTACGTACTAAACTCCCCAAGGAGCACTGAAAAGGAGCCAGCTTGCTAGAATTGGATTTGGATGCACAGGAGATGTGAACACACTTTTTTTTATTGCTTTTAATATGTTGCAAGTATCAAACGCCATGCTAGTTGTTTTATATACATTTCCCCATTTAATATAATTCTCACAAAAAAATCTATGTGAGCCAGAGCTGAAGGCTGAGATGGGGAAGATGAAGAAACCAATGGCACACAGAACAATTGTATAACCTGCCCACAGTTATACAACTAGTAAGTCACAAAGACAAGCCCCAAACCCAGATCTCTCCAATCTCAAGATCCAAGAATACCAAATGCTGCATTTAATATCTCCAAGCAAATGGCCAGATATTATATGATAATGTAATCCTACCATCTTGAATGTTGAATTCAGTGAATTACTCATTGAAGTAAGTGAGCTAATGTATACCTGCTGTAGCATAATTTAATCTTTTGCAGTACAGCTTGACAGAGCCTACAAAAGACCTTCCATTTCTCAATGATCTGACATGTAGGCGAGCTGGAACATGGGGTGTGTTGGGAATTAAAAGCAAATTAAGTTCTTTTTCTCCTCAGAGATTTTGCATCTTTGAGTGGATGCTGCCCTTTCTCTGCTTAAAATATTTTTTAGCACATCCTTCCCACCACCTTTTTCATGATTGGTTCCTTCAAACTCCACTAAGAAGTCAACCTCCACATATACACTACCAAATATAAAATAGATAGCTAGTGGGAAGCAGCCACATAGCACAGGGAGATCAGCTCGGTGCTTTGTGACCACCTAGAGAGGTGGGATAGGGAGGGTGGGAGGGAGACACAAGGAGGGGGATATGGGGATATATGTATATGTATAGCTGATTCACTTTGTTATAAAGTGGAAACCAACACAACATTGTAAAGAAATTATACTCCAATAAAGATGTTAAAAAAAAAAAAAAAGTCAACCTCTGGGAGTAGTCCTCCTGCAACTGCATCTAAGATAAATTCTCCTCCTGCCCAACCCATCTTTTCTAACTCAACACTCTGTTTTCTCTCTTAACACAACTTGTAATTCTTTTGTTTACTTGTTTTAGTTTTTTGTTTTGTGTGTGTGTGTGGGTTTTTTTTTTCCTTAATCTGTCTTTTCCACTAAATTGTAGGCTCCAGGAGAGAAACCTACATTTCTTACATCAGACCCTATCTGTTAAACTATTAGTTAAACCATGGTTGTCATTAAGAAATAAAGTGAAATAATTTTTCCTGAGCCAACAGGCAGTGCTATGATTAAGGTTAAGAAAAGAAGAGAGATGTAAAAGCAAAGAACCTGGAAAATCTGCAAAATCATTTCATAAACAATCAAAAGTTAAGTCTTGTGCCAGAGATGCCCATTTCTGTACCCTCTGGACATTCTCCTTCCGAGAATCTGCTTGCCCCACCCACTCTGAGACCCAGCCAAAGCTGATTAGTCAAAAAGTGGTCTCCTGACTGGACCATGCTGATTGGACCAATTTGGTCAAATGACCAACTTTAGGTCAAGGTAAAGGTCAGTTAGAGTCACTGCTTTGGGGAATTTGGAGTTGGGACCCTAGCATTCTTGATATACCAGGGAAGGCAGATATGCTTGGTGCATGTGTGAGCTAAGAAAACCAGTCAGCAGAGGAGAGAAAAGTGAATTAGGCTGACAAAGGGAAGCAGAGACCCTGAGGCCCCACAGTGTAGCTGACATGACTCCCGGTGGCTTTTCAGTTCCTGGACTCAGGCCCCCTGGGAGCCCCGCTGCCGTCTCTGCTCCTGGACTCTGTGAGACAAATTTTCCTCTTTGCCTAAGCCAGCTTGAGCAAACTGTGAGCAAATGGTCCCTAATGAAGACAAATGTAAAGCAATTGTTGTTATTCCTCACCTCCTTCCTCTGTGTGTGTGTGTGTGTGTGTGTGTGTGTGTGTATTGAGGAAGGAGCCGTTTAACCTCACCCCAAAGGCCTCCCATTTCACCATATGGACATGATTACACTCTTTCTTACAGTCAGGTCCCATCTTATACACAAACAACATAAGCTATAGAGTATGATTTCTGAGACCCCGCAAGCATCCTTCACCCACCCCCAAACTCTTCCCACTATTAAAAGTGCACCATTATCAACAAGGTCCTACTGTAGAGCACAGGAAACTAGATTCAATACCCTGTGATAAACCATAATGGAAAAGAATCTGAAAAAGAATATATATATATAAAACTGAATCACTTTGCCGTACAGCAGAAATTAACACAAAATTGTAAACCAACTATACATCAATAAAATTTTTAAAACTGCACCATCGCAAGTTAATTCTTGGGCTTAAGCCTTGTCTCCCTGAAAAACGGTAGCACATCCACAATACAGCAGGTTCCTTATAAGCAGAGACTGGCCTTGTTAAGTCCTCACTGTATACAGGACTGCACGCAAGTAGAGCCTGGCATACACTCCTGCTGGAATAAATGAAACAAGTGGAGAAACGTGGTCAGGAAGGGAAGGTGGCGGCACCACACTCGGACGTTTTCAGCTTCACCATTTTGAGCTAGGTTAGTTCCAATCATAGGTGAGCTGTCAGATGACAGTTACAAAGAATAGAAAAATCCTAAACTACATGTCAGACTCTCCATCCATCTGTGCAGTTTCCATTTACTTTTACAAGCATTAATGCCACCTGGCCAGATTCATTTCAACAAAGAGGAGCAGAAAGGTTTACATGTTCCAGGGGATTGAAAGGCAGAGAGGGAGAATAAAAGAAAAAGAGAATTGCCAGGCAGAAAGGCAGAGTCATCAGAATCTTTCCCTCTTGCTTTCTCTTTTCCCACCCTTGCTCTATTTCATAAGTTTTATTGCCATCCTGACATTATCTAAATTATGATTTGAAATGCACTCAAGCAGACGAACTCATGCTTGCATTTGTAAAATTTGAAAAAGCAAATTTAATTTCTTTCTTCAGAAAAAAACCTGCCGTGTTATAAATACAACTAAGGGACCGTTCGTGCGCACCCAGTGACTGGAACAAGCAGATGCATGGTTTTAATATCCATTTTCATAAGCCTGGAGGTTAGTCTCCCAACGGTACCCAACAGGATTCCATAGCATCTTCTCAAAGCGCTTCCATAATGAGCTGCCATCACCTGTGCAAACAGCCCTGTGAGAAGGGGGAAGTTGGACCGGTTCCATTTACAAATGAGAAGATTGAGGTCTGGGGAAGGGAGACGAGTTTTCCCAGCTGTACAGCAAACTCATGGCAAGTCTCAAAGCTCTGAGCTCTCTACACTGGATCCCCTGAGCCAACTACCTACTTGAAATGAAACTCCCTCAGGCAATTAATTCTTAGATTCTAACATGGCGTAGAATAGGCTCAGAAATTCCACAAACGGAGATAAAGTTAAAGCAAATGTTATACAACATCCATGCACATATATAAGTGTTAACCATTTTTTTCACATGGCTCATGGACATTTTAAGAAAAATCATGGCTGTCTCAGGAAGAGCCTTCTTCCTAATGAACACGAATGGAACATTAGCCCACATGGATATAAGGCACAAGGAATATTTCTGTATGCTATTATTGGTCTAGCACAGGATGTGAATCTAATTGGTACTGTTTTGATCCACGTCTAGAATTTTCCAATGAATAACCCATTGCCTAATTGGCCCCTTGAGTTAGCAAATGGTTGCTATTTTGATGACTGAGTTTTCCTTTTGGTAACGACTTTATACTTCATCCAGTTCAACATACATTTATGGGCAAAATTGATGCTAGATATTTGTCAAGGCAAGGACGGAGAGAGGAGTTGGGGAAGAAAAATAAATGATATGCAGTCTGTTGCCCCCAGGAACATCAAGCCCATTTGTCTAAATAACTAAATTATAAGGCAAATGGAATTGGATGCTATCAAAGAGGTAAAGGTATCAGAAGGCAGAGGAAGAAACAAGGAATGTTATAACAGGATGGCAAGGGGCAGTGGAGGCAAAGTATAAGACTTCATAAAGGAGACAGCATTTGAGCTGGGTCATGAAGAATGAATAAAACGTCAATAGATGAAAATGAAAAGGGCATTCCAGACAGAGGGGACCACATAGCAAGGACATAGATGAAGGTAGAAGGACAAAGCTTGGGTAAATCAGAAGTGCACGTTGGGATCAAGTGTAAAGGACATTGAATTTAGTTCTGCAGGCAGTGGGGAACTACCAAGTGTTTTTAAGAAAGGAGTCAAGAGCTTAACTGCCAGCCTGAAACAACTGGGTTACTTTTAATGAAGAAATAAACTATCTTATTTAAAACATGGTATTTGGGGGGCCCTGAAACAACTGGGTTACTTCTAATGAAGAAATAAACTATCTTATTTAAAACATGGTATTTGGGGGGCCCTGAAACAACTGGGTTACTTCTAATGAAGAAATAAACTATCTTATTTAAAACATGGTATTTGGGGGGCCACTTTTTTACAACAGCTTAGCCTTATTCTAATAAAAATGCCCTCATTTTACAAATGAAGAACCAGAAGCTTAAAGAACACAAGTGCCTTCACCAGCATCATTTTACCAATCTGTGGCAGAACCAGGACTAGACAAGAAAAAAAAATTTTTTTCTCATGCCAGGTCCTAACATAATCACACTACTTTTATTTTATTTTATTTTTTTAACATCTTTACTGGAGTATAATTGCTTACAATGGTGTGTTACTTTCTGCTTTATAACAAAGTGAATCAGCTATACATATACATACATCCCCATATCTCCTCCCTCTTTTGTCTCCCTCCCACCCTCCCTATCCCACAGTTTCATTATGTTCCATTTGTTTATTTTTGTTTTTATTTCCATTTCTCTAGGAAGTGGATCAAAAAGGCTCTTGCTGTGTGATCATAGAGTGTTCTGCCTATGTTTTCCTCTAAGAATTTTATACTGTCTGGCCTTATATTTAGGTCTTTAATCCATTTTGAGTTTATTTTTGTGTATGGTGTTAAGGAGTGTTTTACTTGCATTATTTTACATGTAGCTGTCCAGTTTTCCCAGCACCACTTATTGAAGAGGTTGTCTTTTCTCCACTGTAAATTCTTGCCTCCTTTATCAAAAATAAGGTGACCATAAGTGCGTGAGTTTATCTCTAGGCTTCCGATCCTGTTCCATTGATGTATATTTCTGTTTTTGTGCCAGTACCATACTGTCTTGATTACTGTAGCTTTGTAGTATAGTCTGAAGTCCAGGTGCCTGATTCCTCCAGCTCTATTTTTCTTTCTCAAGATTGCTTTGGATATTTGGGGTCTTTTGTGTTTCCATACAAATTGTGAAATTTTTTGTTCTAGTTCTGTGAAAAATGCCATTGGTAGTTTGATTGAAATGAATTGAATTCAATTGAATTGAATCTGTAGATTGCTTTGGGTAGTATAGTCATTTTCACAATGTTGATTTTTCCAATCCAAGAACATGGTATATCTCTCCATCTGTTTGTAAAATCTTTAATTTCTTTCATCAGTGTCTTATAGTTTTCTGCATACAGGTCTTTTGTCTCCTTAGGTAGGTTTATTCCTAAGTATTTTATTCTTTTTGTTGCAGTGGTAAATGGGAGTGTTTCCTTAATTTCTCTTTCATATTTTTCATCATTAGTGTATAGGAATGCCAGAGATTTCTGTGCATTAATTTTGTATCCTGCTACTTTACCAAATTCATTGATTAGCTCTAGTAGTTTTCTGGTAGCATCTTTAGGATTCTCTATGTATAGTATCATGTCATCTGCAAACAGTGACAGCTTTACTTCTTTTTTTCCAATTTGGATTCCTTTTATTTCTGTTTCTTCTCTGATTGCTGTGGCTAAAACTTCCAAAACTATGTTGAATAATAGTGGTGAGAGTGGGTAACCTTGTCTTGTTCCTGATCTTAGAGGAAATGGTTTCAGTTTTTCACCATTGATAACAATGTTTCCTGTGGGTTTGTCATATATGGCCTTTGTTATGTTTAGGTAAGTTACCTCTATGCCTACTTTTTGGAGGGTTTTTATTATAAATCGGTGTCAAATTTTGTCAAAAGCTTTTTCTGCATCTATTGAGATGATCATATGTGTCTTATCCTTCAGTTTGTTAATATGGTGTATCACATTGACTGATGTGCGTATATTGAAGAATTCTTGCATTCCTGGGATAAACCCCACTTGATCATGGTGTATGATCCTTTTAATGTGCTGTTGGATTCTGTTTGCTAGTATTTTGTTGAGGATTATGTCCATTTTATTGGCATAGAGTTGCTTGTAGTAATCTCTCATGATCCTTTGTATTTCTGCAGTGTCAGTTGTTACTTCTCCTTTTTCATTTCTAATTCTATTGATTTGAGGCTTCTCCCTTTTTTTCTTGTTGAGTCTGGCTAATGGTTTATCAATTTTCTTTATCTTCTCAAAGAACAAGCTTTTAGTTTTATTGATCTTTAGTACTGTTTCCTTCATTTCTTTTTCACTTATTTCTGATCTGATCTTTATGATTTCTTTCCTTCTGCTATCTTTGGGGGTTTTTTGTTCTTCTTTCTCTAATTGCTTTAGGTGTAAGGTTATGTTGTTTATTTGAGACGTTTCTTGTTTCCTGAGGTAGGATTGTATTGCTATAAACTTCCCTCTTAGAACTGCTTTTGCTGCATCAGACAAGAAAATTTAAATTGGGATAGTCTGCTGCTTCAAAACATGTGATGATGCTGATGATGATGAAGATAATTATTGTGATGGTGTTAGTGATGATGCTGATGGTAATATTATGATGATGACCACGAGAATGATGATGATGAAGATAACGATTGTCATGGTGTTAGTCATGTGATGGTGGTAATGTGATGATGAGGATGATGGTGGTGGTGGTGGCAACACAGTCTTCGTTTTTGATAAGCTGGTCTTTAGACGTTTTGTCTTGTATCTCCTACTCTTTACATTTTCCTATTTTTTAGTGTAAAGTCACACGACAGATTATCCATGTAACCACTTTAATCAATTATCTGTGGGTGATAACCTCCCTGAAACTTAATTAACAAAGTTCTTTCCAAGACTAACATTACTTTACAGCATCATCTAAAAGTAACCTCAGAAAGACAGAACAATTCATTAAAAATCACTAATATCTGTGGGGTTTAAAGATGCAATGTGTTCATTTGGGGAATGAAAGAAACCAACGCACATTGACTCTTGCTGTCCGGGTCTGTCACGCTCTGTGTACGTGGGATGACTCAGATTGCTGAAGCCCAAGTTTAATTAACTGTTTAAACAACCAGTGCAAACATTTAGATCTGAGTCAAAATTGTTTGCAGTCTGCCAGTTTAAGCATTTAATTTATTATAATCCTTTCCATAATACATGCCTTGAAAGTCATTTTTTTGCACTGAAGAATATCGTTAGTATTTCAAATGATGATATTGAATCCAAGACTATCAGAATGTGATGTGAGAACTAATTTGGATTCTAATCAAGGTCAATAAATGAGATAAGAAACGAATCTTCATCTGTCCTGACTCCCCCAGTTGACCAGGTGATAACAATGACCAGTACCAACTCTGGGCCTGAATTTTGCCCCATAAATCTCTGCTCTTGTAGAGAGATGCCACAAGAAGATAAGACAAGGATCTTGGAAGCCTCTCCAACATTTCATTTTGAGAGCCCTTTCCTAGATCCTGACCTCTTACTTCCCCGCAGATATTTTTTTCAGAATATTGAATTTTGCTAGCTTTCTACAACTTCCCCTCTCCTGGGGCTAAAGAAAGTGAAAATGCACTGGAAAGAGAAATGCTAACAAAGCTCCATTAAAGCCATGCTGACTACACTGGTAAAGACTCCAAGCAAGCAGCCAAAGCTAGACACAGATGCTCCAAAGCAATGACCCTCTGTGGCTCCAGGGGACCACAAGGTGGCAGTGAAGGTCTTTTTTGCCCTGCCCATTGGCACCGGCCCCCCCAAGCCCTCAACTCCAGATATCCTGCTTTCTCTCCACCATCTCCCAGGGAGACAGATAGGTATACCCAAGAGCTGATACGGTTACATTTTTAATAAAGATAACTGTCTGCTTTGTTATGAATAACATGGAAACTGGAAAATGGTTGGAAATTCCCTCAATAGCTCTTGCTTGAAGAAAATGGAGCATTGAGCTGGGACCAAGAAGAAAGTATCAAAGAGTAATAGATGCTGTCACACAAACTCATTAAATCTAAGCTTCCTCATCTACCGGGTGAGAGGGTTGGCCCGTCTCATCCCTGAAGTTTCCTCCAGTGGCCTTTCCAGACTGAGAGTAGGAGGGATCAAACTCATGGAGCGAGGAAGAGGGTGGATGCCAGGAGACAGCCAACGAACATTGCTGTGTGCTAATCAAGGTCAACAGGAACTGAAAACCTGAATTCATTCACTCTCTGCCTTCCATTTCCTGCTGGGAAAACTTTCAAGGTCTTCCACAGAGCATTCCAGATTGTTTAGACCTGGAGATTGAATCATCTAGCAAAGAGCTCGGTCAGATTTCATAATGAGGCTATATCTATCCAAAAATCGGCCGACAGAAGAAGGGAGGAAATAGTTGAATTCAGCCAATTTGTTATTTCTAAAAACAATCAACTCAGATCAGTCCAGCTTTGTTTGTTTTTCCAAGAAGTTTGGGTTTTTTAGACACATGAGAGCATTTTCTCCCAGAGCAGCTCCCGAAACTACTCATTCAAAACACTCTGCAATGCTTGAATAAAAGCTATGAAGAACCTGGAAAACAAACAAACAAACAAACAAAAAAAAACACTCCGTAAAATGAAGATGGATACCTGTCCCTCTTCACATGTTTACCGTTTAAATACTGGGATGGTTAATTGAAAAATAAAAGACAAAAATCATGTCTCATTGAATATTTATGCTGAGGCATTTTAATGTCTAAATGAGGCCTTAGCTTTTTAAAACCATTTGTAAAAAATTAATCATCATAATAATTAACATTACGTCCTTACTATGTGCCAGATATTACATTAAACACATGATATGTATTGCTTCATCAATTCTCATTACAACCCTGAAAAGAAGAAACTGACATTCCTCCCATTTTATAGATGCAGAAACTGAGGTTTAGGGGGATGAGGTGACCTGCCCGAGGTCATGCAGCTGGAAAGCAGGTACACTTCTCTGATTGCAAAGTGCCAGCATTTCAAGCAATTTACTCAGCTCAAATTTTGGTTTTAGTTTTCACATAATCCTCAAGGATGAGTCCTCTTTTCCTGGGACCTGGGGAATTTAATTCATTTAATATTTATAAAATGAGACCAACTCATTACACTTTGCAGTGGGAAGCCCAGACTACTATGGTGGAAAGGATACCAAGGGTCACTTAGGGTAGCTCTCGGCCTCAGTGCCGGTTACATGCGATGGCTGCTAGTCCCCAGCTTTGCTTCCATTTTTTTAAAAATTTATTTATTTATTTATTTTTGGCTGTGTTGGGTCTTCATTGCTGCACGCAGGCTTTCTCTAGTTGTGACGAGCGGGGGCTATTCTTTGTTGTGGTGTGCAGGCCTCTCATTGCGGTGGCTTCTCTTGTTGCGGAGCACGGGCTCCAGGCACGTGGGCTTCAGTAGTTGTGGCACATGGGCTCAGTAGTTGTGGCTCGCGGGCTCTAGAGCACAGGCTCAGTAGTTGCAGCACACAGGCTTAGCTGCTCCACAGCATGTGGGACCTTCCTGGACCAGGGCTCGAACCCATGTCCCCTGCATTGGCAGGCGGATTCTTAACCACTGCACAACCAAGGAAGTCCCTTTGCTTCAAATTTGTCACTGAAGGGGATTCCACACTCTCAGAGTTAAGGAATCCACTCTTAGTCCATTCAGGCTGTTATAACAAAGTACGATGCTTATAAAAAAACAAGCATTTATTTCTCACCATTTTGGATCTGGGTAGTTCAAGATCATGGCACTAGCAGATGTGGCGTCTGGTGAAGGCCCTCTTCCAATTGCAGACTGCACTTTTCACTGTGTCCTTACATGGCAGAAAGAGGGAGAGAGGTCTCTGGGTCTTTTATATAACGTACTAATCTCATTAATGAGGGCTCCACCCTTGTGACCTAATCACTTCCCAAAGGCTCCATCTCCAAATATCATCACCTTGGACATTAGGATTTCAGCATAAGAATTTGGAGGGAAATACAAACATTTAAACCATAGCACGCCCCAGTGGCCTTTGCTATCATTTAAGCGCCTTCCCTCTTGTCTAATATTCAATGGAAGCAGAAAACCACCAACTATCACATTCTTTCTGATACTGAACTTGAGTACTATCAAGAAAACATACAATCCCGGGACTTCCCTGGTAGTCCAGTGGTTAAGACTCCATGCTTCCATTGCAGGCGGCATGGGTTCGATCCCTGGTCAAGGAGCTAAGATCCCACATGTGGTGTGGCATGGCCAAAAACAAAAACAAAACAGAACAAAAGAAACACCACAATTCCTGAGCCAGATATGATGTCAAGAGGTCCTCCAGTCCTGTCTTTTGGTTCCAGATAGAGATAGTATAACCAAAAACAAACTTACAAATCACAAAATATTAACGATAGCCACTAACTTTTCTGAACACTCACTAGAACGTAAAGAGTTTTACCTGTATTAACTCATTTTATAGTGGGAGAGACTGAGGTATAGGGAGGTGAAGTGACTTTCCCAAAGCCACACAAATAGAGCCATGAAGCTGGGCTGTGAATCCACTGTGCTCTGGATTTAATTTGTCAAATCCCTGCTCCCTCTACCTGGGCTGGGCTGATGCACGGAAGACAGGGGAAGGCCCCTGTGGTGGTAGAGTCCAGCCAAAGCACTGAAATGGGAAAACTGGCAGTGTTTCCCTAAGCAAGGCCCGTCACCTGTCTGGGCCTGTTTCCTCATCCTCAAAATTCCCTAAGGACCCTTTTTTAACTCTAGAATTCTAGGATTGGGGTTCAAAGAGGATATACTTGAGTTGAAAAAAGAAGCTGGAAAGAGGCACATTGGGAAACCAAGGAAGCAGCTGAGGGCCATAGCTTTCCTGTTCAGTCTGCAGGAATTCTGTGCCAGCCACGAACTTTTTCTTCCATTCTCCACATTAGGCATTCAGCATTAGACTTCTGTTTTATCTTCAGCATGTTAGTATTACACATTTATATTTCGCCAGTTATCTCTTCTATTAACCCAGGCACTCTGCAAAATGACTTGTCATTAATAACGTGAACTGGCTTTTTCAGTTTAGACTGAAAGGAAGATATGGAATTGAAGGAACCGCGTTATCTAATGCATTTTCAAGGAGATTTGTTTGGAGAGAGTGCTTGTTAGAAATACCTAAGCAGAGGGCATCACATCTTTGACAAAATATATATTAGAAATATTGCTTAGAGGACTTTTCGGGATTAAAGTCTACCAGCATGCATTGCTTCAAATCTTCTGACAAAATTTCAGCAGCAACAATACTAGAATCTTATAACCATGAATGCTAATACCCAAACCAAAAATGTCATCCCTACTGGATGTGGATTTCAGGGTACATTTGTTTAGAGAGGTAATTTTGACTTTACTGTTTAGTTTGCTTGTTTACTTTTATAAAGACAGGCACAGAATTCTAGAACTGGGAAGTACCAGGTAGATTATTCCCCAACCCCCTTGTTCTGTGGAAGAGGAACCTGGCCCCAGGTCATACAACACAATGCAAAGCCAGGACACAGAGCAGCTGCTTGGCTCCTAGCGCCTCACTTTCTCCATCTGCCAGCTGCCATGTTCCACAGAAGGACAGAACCAGAAAAAAAGGAGCCTCAGAGGACAGCGTCATTAGTTGTCATCTCTGAGCCTAGAGATGGAGGTTCTGCGATGCCTGTCGGAGCCCCAGAAAAGGGTAAATAGATTCAATACACGGAAGCTCTGCAGACCAGGCGGAGCAGCTGGAGAGGGCTGAGCTCCACCCTGACACCCGAAGGGTGGAGACCAAGCCTGGTGACCCACTTGGGAATAGAGTTTCATACAGAGCACATATCTTATTACAAAGCTGTCAGACCCTTCACCTTCAATGCCATGGAGAAAGGATGGGATGTGGGGTCCTGGGAGCCTTGAGTGTGAACCCCAGCTCTGCGTCTCACTGCCTGTGACCTTGGACCCTGATGTCACTTCATCCCTCTGAGCCTCAGCATCCCCATTTGCAAATTAAGCCAGTTTTGTGTGCTGTACAGCCCTGTGAATGTGTACATTTTCATATGTGGTTTACACTGCTAAGTTTTTATAATGCAGTCAGCAACCAGCCAACCAATCATCTTCGTTCTGAGGACAAAAGCAGCAAATTCTGACTCAGAGAAATGAGTCTGGGCTTGGATTCCTACAACCAGAGGTGGCCACAAATTATACAGTGTGGGCCTGTACCCCCAGCCCAAGCTTCCCATCCTACCACCCAGCTGCTCTGCCTATGTTTGTTTAAGTTAATTCAAACACCATCCAAGCCAGGGGGAAACACTGCTGCTATTGTAAGGGAAGCCCGAGACTGGCAGAAAGAATGCACTAAACAGCCCTGACGGGTGGCTGGCCTCCGCTCTGTGTGTGGAGAGGTGAGCCTGAACTGTCAACAGTCCCCTGTGGGCCGGAGGAAGCCCGCTGAGCCACTGGGTTTGGGGGCAGACTAAAGACGGCTGGCAGGTCAGGCTTCTACGGAGAACCCGAAGAGAGCCCAAGGCCTTTTCAGGACACATCTTCTATCAATGTGACTGGGTAACGTATCAACGATGCAAACCAAGAGAACTCAACTGCAGAGTCTGTCTGAAGGCAGATAATGAGGAAGAAACAAAGGCCAAAGGGAACATAAAACCCAGAGGGAAAGTCCAGAAACTTCACAGACCAGGTCACCCCAGTTTTGTTTTGTTAAAAGATAAACTGAGGCATATTAAAAATGTTGCGTTTATTTGTGCAAAAATCAATTCCAGTCAAATACAATCCAATCCTGTCCAGCAGAGAGAAAGGGGTTCCGAGGAGCTGTACAAAATGAAAGACTTTTATAGGCTGAAGGGAGCACGGCAAGGAAGTCATACTAGCAAGACTGTTATACTCAGTACTAGGTTGGGACAAGGTCACTTTCCTTTGGGGAAGGCAGGGGTCTATCAGGCAGATGGCCTCAGTCAAGGTGATTCCTCATTGACTGGTTTAAGATTCCATTTCTGGGAGAGGCTGAAACTGTAATCAAGTTAAGTCTGGGTTTTGTCATGTGGGATTTAGCATAAATGGAGCATAAACTGGCTCCATTTGGGGGCCAGTTGTCTTGTTTCTAACAGCTGTCGTGGAAGGATCATTTCCCCCATGGTAGAAAGCCTGCAGTCCAGTCACTAAAACACAACCCGTACATTGGGTCTCAGTGTTTCTCATACATAAAAGGCAAGCCCTCAACTATACAATCTCTTGGTTATCTTTTGTCTCTAACACTAGCTGTGTCCCTGATTCTAAGTAGAAAGAAACATACCAACGGTAAGTAAACGAAATAGCAAGTTAATTTGAAATATTAATCAATCGTGCTTTTCTTTTTGTGATTCTTTTCTTGATCAATCATAGTCATCCATGTGGCCTGGGGGAGAATTAAGAATGCTTTAGCAGGAATACAAAAGGAAAGAAATATCATTTTACTTTCAAAAGAAGCCTTTACTTCTCAAGGTGAAGCCCCAAGGGGAGCTGGAAAGAGTTTTTGTCATGACAATGGGCTGGAAAGAAGATGAGCAGCCACTAGGTGAGGGTGACCTGGACTGGGATAGGGGCCAAGACCCAGGATCAGATGCCAGGTGGGGTTGAGAGGACATCAGACCAGGTGGGAAGGGAAAGCACTCTGCGGAAAGGAGCAGTCATTGTAAGCAGAAACTAGACCTAGACAGTCTCATGGAAGCCATCCTTGATTCCTGTCTTTGCTCACACCCCGCATTTACTCCATCAGAAAATCCAGTTCTACCTACAGAATGTATCCAGAATCTGACCACTTCTCACCACCTCCACTGCTACCACCCTGGTCCCAGCCACCAGTATCTCTCACTTGGTTTATTACACACCTCCCAATGGGCCTCCATACTTCTACCCTTGCTCCCCTTAATCTATTCTCAACACAGCACCTGGAACTGTGTACAATGTAAGTCAGATTATGTGACGCCTCTGGGCAAACCCTCCAATGACTTTTCATCTCAACTCTTCATCTTGCGCAGTGCCAAAGCACACCCTTTAAGACACCTCCAGGTCCTGCTGTGAGTGGGCTCCTTTTACCTCTGTGGTCTCCTGTCCTCCTTGCAATGGCCTGAACGTGCTGGACTTGCTCTCACCAAGGGCCTTTGCACCAGCCCTTCCCTCTGTGGATGCTCCTCAGATATCCTCCTTGCTGCTGGCCTCGATCTCTGCTCAAACTCATGCTCTCATCCTGCTGTCGACTGTCCCCTAAGCACTCCTAACTGGTCTTGCCCTGCTCTACTTCCCCTCTTTATACAGCATTAATCACCTTCTAACATACTACACAATTGAAGAACTTATGATGTTTATATAGATCTTTTTCCCTTTGCTTACAGAGATCTTTGTTTTATTCACTGATGTATCTCAAGTGCTTAGAAGGTGTTTGATAACTATTTGTTGAATGAATGAGTGAATGAAGACCATCCCCATCCCTGGAGCAGTGTCTGTGTGGTCCAGGCTAAACAGCTGGGAAATCACTATTGGGTAAGAACCTTCAATAGACAGCTGCCCATAGACTGTCCAGCATGATGAGGTTCACCTGGACCCTGCGACTTTTCTGAGCCTCGTTCAAATTTACCCTTTATGAATACTCCCCTTTTAAATGCTCAGGAAGCTGTGTTAAGGAGGAAGGGAGGCATTGCCTAGTGGTGAAGCCCATCCCTATGCTCAAGGTCTGATAGTGCCCTTTTGTCCTATTTTA
The DNA here is from genome assembly GCF_003031525.2 of Neophocaena asiaeorientalis asiaeorientalis. Classification (NCBI taxonomy): domain Eukaryota; kingdom Metazoa; phylum Chordata; class Mammalia; order Artiodactyla; family Phocoenidae; genus Neophocaena; species Neophocaena asiaeorientalis. The sequence goes on from NW_020175318.1 coordinate 1,239,161, forward strand.
TGCTACATAATTTTACTGAATATGGAAATCAGTAGTGCTCAGTGGAGAAACTTTTTTAAATGAGTCCACATCAGAATGCGTAAACCACTCTTATAAACCAAAAAGAAAAACACAGAAAATCCAATAGAAAAAGGGGCAAAAGACTTAGACACTTCACAAAAGGTGATATCCAAATGGGCAATAAATATAGTGAAGGTGTTCATTAGACATAAAGGAAATGCTAACTACAGCTACAATGTGATACCACTATACCCCACCAGAATGACAAAAATTAAAGGTAGGAAGTTACCGCGTGTCAGTGAGGGAGCAGAACAAGTGGAACTTTCATATATGGTAATTGGTACAATTACTTTGGGAGCTGTTGGCAGTATCCTCTAAAAGTGAACGTATGCATACCCTATGGCCCAGCAAGTCCACTCCTATGTACATATCTAACAGAAATGCATCCATATGTTTACCAACAGATAGGAACTAGAATATTCACGGCAGCGCTATTGGTAATAGCATAAAACTGGAAACTACCTAATTGCCCATCAACAGTAGAATGAAGAAGTAAATGATGGTTTATTCACACAACGGAATACAAAAAGCATGGCCTACAACTACGCACAAATACATGGATGATTCTCACAAAAGCCAAAGACGAAAGAGCACATACTATATGAGTCTATGATTTTAAATTATGAAAGCAAGCAAAATTAATCTATGGTGGTAAAAGTCAGGATGGTTTTTATCTCGATGGGGTAGTGACTGGAAGGGAGCATGAAAGGGGTTCTGGAGCACTGATTATGCTGTTTCTTGATTTGAATGTTGGTTACATAGGTGATAAGTTTGTGAAAATCCATCAAAGTAGCCATTCATACCATGCGCACTTCTCGTGTAGGTATATTATACTTGTTAAGAGAAAACCACAGGCCCAAAATGGCGTTACATGTGCTAAGGCTTATGATACCAAACCTAGACTTAATACCTGACTTAATCAGAAATGGAATCTTAATCCACCAGTCTGGAATTTTCTGGGCAGTGCCAAAGAGATATCTGTCATGTGGGCCCTCTCCATTCCCTGCCCCCCACCCAGAGAAAGAATAGGCAATTACATGATAAAAACCCATGTTTGGGGCTTCCCTGGTGGCGCAGTGGTTGAGAGTCCGCCTGCCGATGCCGGGAACGCTGGTTCGTGCCCCGGTCCGGGAGGATCCCACATACCGCGGAGCGGCTGGGCCCGTGAGCCATGGCCGCTGAGCCTGCACGTCCGGAGCCTGTGCTCCGCAACAGGAGAAGCCACAGCAGTGAGAGGCCCACGTACCGCAAAAAAAAAAAGAAAAAGAAAAAAACAACATGTTATTCCCTCCTCCCCCACCAAAAGAAAAAGATGTCCTGACCTAAAAATAATCCTTTTTCTCTTTGTTGCTAAGAGCTCCCTTGCCCTACCCTTCTTCCTATAAAAACCTTCCATTTTGTGGAAGCACCCAATTCAGGAATCATTGAATAAAGCCACTTAGACCTTCAAATTTACTCAGTTGGACTTATTTTTTTGACATACTTCAATACAAAATTTTTTTAGTGAATTACACGTGGCAACTTCCTTCTGTTGACTGAACAAAAATGCACAACATGAGAGTTGTGAGTTAAGTTTTATTTGGGGCCAACTGAGGACTATAGCCTGGGAGACAGCCTCTCAGATAGCTCTGAGGACCTGCTCTGAGAGGTAGTGGGGGGAAGTCAACGTATATGTGATTTTGGTGAAGGCAGATACATGTAATCAACACATTTTGGCAAACGGTTGTTGCTAGTCACTGTTAATGATTTTAGTGCTTTTCTAGATATGAGAAGATGCGAGAACTTGGACTCATAAAATCTTCTCCTGAAAATGTCTAAGTATCTGAAGGCCTGTTCTGCCAGGTTTTCACAGAGCACAGGGTGCTTCTTTCCCCATCTTCACCCTGAACTCCTTTCAGGGTGCTTTAGTCAGTGGCCACAGTGGCTAGCGACTTAATCTTCGTGGAGACAGATGACAATTTTTAGTTGACCCTTCAAAGAATTCACATCTAAGGAGGGAGAAAGACACACGAGCCACTCCCCATGCTGTAAGGAGGAACAAAGTAGGTGAAAAACGCGTGGAAGTGATGTGCTGTGAAGGCCAAGGGGGAAGGGCATGTTCTTGGAGGAGAGGCAGTCTACACAGGAATCTGGGATTTAGGAAAAAAACGTAGATGAGCAGAGAATCATCCAGGCAGAGCTGTGTGTGCAAAGGCCAGAAACACAACACGAAGCACAATGCATGTGAGGACTGAGGGGAGGGCGAAGAAGCTGGAGCCAGGAAGGGGCAAGGGGGAGGGAGCCCTACTGAGGCCACCTCCCTGTCCTACTTCAACACCTGCCCCTGTGTTGTGTGCTAGCTTCTGCTGACTTCTACAGAACTGCAATATGCTCATAAGCACTGAAAAACACCTTACGTGGCCAAAGACATTTAGAAAACACGGTCTGTTAGATGTCGTGGAGATTCATAGCACTTTTTAGCCTATAAAGTCTGTACCACCCTGCAGTCATGAAACCTGTTGAAGCCAGTGTTTCCCAAACGTAGTTGACTGTGGAATCTTTTTTTGATTGGATACTTATTAAGATACTGCCCCTGTCACCTCTAGTGAGTTTGTTAGGGTAATGTCAGCTGCTGTAACAAAGAAGCCCTAACATTTCAGTGGCCTCCTCGGGAAAAGTTTACTCCTTACTCACACTATACTGTTACTACTCTGCAGGCATCAGGGCTCAGGGGACCCCTTCCACGTGGTGATTCAGGGCCCAAGTCACTCTTCCATTTTTTTTTTTTTAACTGCAGTATAGTTGATTTACAATGTTGTGTGAGTTTCAGGTGTACAGCACAGTGACCCAGTTATATATATATATGTTTCAGATTCTTGTCCATTATAGGTTATTACAAGATATTGGATATGATTCCCTGTGCTCTACAGTAGGTCCTCGTTGTTTATCTGTGTTATGTATAGTAGTGTGTCTCTGTTAATTGCAAACTCCTAATTTATCCCTCCCCCAGGTTACTTCCATTTTATGGCTTTTCTCTTGCCTAGGGTGCAGAATCCAAGTCAGCAGATGGGGAAGACAAAATAGAGAAGCAGGCTCAGCTCTCAAACACCTTAACTGAGAACTAGTCATGTGGTCCAAACTAGATGAAAGGGGCTTGGGAAGTGAAGTCCTTGTCTGGGCAGCTAGTCTGTGGTATTAAAGGGATAGCACAAATTACGGTAGCCTATCTCTACCACACCCACCAACTGAATATATTCCCTAAACCGTGGCTTTTTATCATCATGCCTTTAATCATGCCATTTCTCCTGCCTAGAAAGCTCCTTCCCCTCCCGCAAATCCTCTTTCTCCAACTGACAAATTCTTACCCACCTCTGGAGCCAGTTGAAAGGTCGGTTGCGCTAGGAGCCCTTCCTTGACCTTGACCCCATTTCTCTTCTCTGTGTTCCTATAAGACTTTGGACAGTGACCATCAAAGACGTGCATCTATTTCCAACCAAAAGGGGGCCCCCACATGGGCAGGGTCTGTAACTCGGCCACCTTCATATTGCCGGTGCCCAGAGCTATGTTTGATGAACTGTAAGCCAGGAAGGAAGGGAGGAAGGGAGGAGGGAGGGGAAGGAGAGAAGAAAGGAAGGAACTGTACATATGAAGGAATATGGTGGGAGGGAACAGCCCCCTCCAATCTGTTACTCTGTAATTAACAAAGGGCAAAGTGTGTTTTATAAGAGCTTTGCTCTGCTTAGGAGCCTAGGAGTTAAACATATGCCATTGTAGGCAATTTATGCTCTCATCTTTTTTTCTGAGTGTTTTTTATAGATGGCCTTTAACAGCATGCAAATGAGTGCCCCTTCCTTCTTTCAATCTTGTGACTGATACAAATATAGTAAACAGCTACTGAAGTTCCATATCTGGAAGATGCCTGGGTTATTGTTTTTGTCTGAATGTAGTCAGCTTGAACTTGATGGTATATAATTTGAAAGAACATAATTAAAAGAGGCTTAGAAAAATCTGGACAAGATTTACTTCGACAAGAGGCGGCCCGGCCGTAGGGAAAGATGGGCGGGGCCTGCCTGTCCCTCCTCCAGAGCCTCCACTCTGGCTGGATGGTCCCGCTGCAGCAGGCCCTCTCTTCAGCGGACGAGCAGAGACGCTGATGCAAGCCCCACCCACCGCCCGACCTCCGGGGCCACAGGCTTCTCTCCAGATGGGCAGCTGTCAAAAAAAGCACAAACAATGGAAGGATGGATACCTTTGCATATATTAAAAGCATGTTGAAAGGCAAATAAGAAAGCCAGGAATCTCAGCATGAATCGGTCTAGATCTAGATCAGATGGTGATGGTGAAGAAACCTCATCTCAAGACAAGAATCATCATGAAAACGAGAGAAGATGGCAGCAAGAGCATCTCCACAGAGAAGCCTATATCGATTTATTAATGACCTCAGTGACGAAGATTACCAGCTAATGAGAGACCATAATCTTTTAGGCACCCCTGGAGAAATAACATCAGAAGAATTACAACAACAGTTAGATGGAGTCAAGGAACAGCTAGCATCTCAGCCTGACTTGAGAAATGGGACAAATACCAGAGAATGAAAAGAAAAGGAACACTCCTGAAAGATATCAAACAGAATCTGTACCATGAGGATGAATCCAGCAAAGAGATGAATGAGACGTCTGAAGATGCTGTGTTAAAGTCAGAATTAATAAGATGTCTGAGGCCTTTTCGTGAACATTTCTTCCACACAGGAACTTACAGTGAACTTCTCATCTTCCTACATCTCTCCATTTGAATAACCTCTGGCCAGAGGAGGAAGAAGTGGTGTAGAAATAGGACCCCATATGAAGTGGGTGGTTGTTACCTTTGTAGTGGCAGCAGGCTCCTGTAGGGTCTCTCCCTCAACCTTGTATGACGCTGGCAATCAGAGACCTGGGATATCTCTCAACACAGATGCAGGAGATGATTTCCCAGGAAGCCAGAGCCATCTCTCATCAAGAGGGCCAAATGTTCCATGTTCCAAAGGATATGACTGAGTGGCAGTGGTGATCGTTTCCTTGATGTCGGCAGACAGGTTGGGGGTGCTTTTCAGTGACTGAGCATATTAGGCCCTGATGTATCTGCCCTTGTGATAACTGGGGATCCATAAATACTTTCAGCAAGTAAAAAAAACAAAAAAACAAAACAAAACCGAAAGATTTACTTTGACAAAAAGAAACTTTCAAAATGCAATCTCCCAATCTCTTTACTGATATTCTTGAGATAAAATATCATGCCCAGAGAGGGTGTCAGTCTTTCTTCCCCACTTACCAGAAGAGACACCCGACCCAGGGGTGGGCACTGGAGAAAACTCGCCTGCCTCAAGCCAGGGTCACGCGGGAGTTGGCTGTCCTCACCCCACCCCATCCCCATGAAGCCTTGTTCCTGATTCAGAGTGTGTACAGCTCAAGCAGGGTTTGAACCCAGAACCACAGAGTGAGCCCTTGTCAGGGCTTGTGCCGAGTCAAAAATGAAAAAAAGCGGGCTTCCCCGGTGGCGAGGTGGTTAAGAATCCGCCTACAAATGCAAGGGACACGGGTTCGCACCCTGGTCCGGGAAGATCCCACGTGCCGCAGAGCAACTAAGTCCGTGCACCACATACTACTGAGCCTGCGCTCTAGAGCCCGCGAGCCACAACTACTGAGCCCACATGCCACAACTACTGAAGCCCGTGCACCTAGAGGCCATGCTCCACAAGAGAAGCCACGACAATGAGAAGCCTGCACACTGCAACGACGAGTGGCCCCTGCTCACCACAACTAAAGAAAGCCCGCCCGCAGCAACGAAGACCCAACACAGCCATAAATAAATAAATAATAAAATAAAAATTTTTTAGAAAAGAAAAGTACAGGTCCTGAGGTCAGGTAGATGGGCAGTGGGATTCCTGAGGGATTCCACTCAGACAAGAGAACAAATCAAGTTCTGGTCTTGGTGATGAACTTTCTTGGCCTTATTTTCCTCATCTTTAAAAAGGAGCTAACTGGGGGCTTCCCTGGTGGTGCAGTGTTTGAGAGTCCGCCTGCCGATGCAGGGGACACGGATTTGTGCCCCGATCCGGGAGGACCCCACATGCCGCAGAGCAGCTGGGCCCGTGAGCCATGGCCACTGAGCCTGCGCATCCAGAGCCTGTGCTCTGCAACGGGAGAGGCCACAGCAGTGAGAGGCCCACGAACCACAGAAAAAAAAAAAGGGAGCTAACTGTATCATTCCTTCCAAATCAGATTGGGTATTTACATTTAGCCAGGAGAGACCAGGGAAGAGGGGAAGTGTCCAGATGTCCTTCCAAATGGGGGAGCTGCGCCACACTTACCCACACCAGGGAGTCCCTTCTGGCATTTCCAGTACTGCCCATCCACAGAAAAATGACCCATTCATTTTTCTGCCATGAGAACGGCCGTGAGTAAGAGCCTGACTTGATTAATGTCCCCCAGAATTGACAGTGGATATGTGTCTGGCCAGGGTGTAATGCAGGGTATTGATGATAGCTGTGTCCTTAATGCCTGAGCCCTCATTTCACATCTTGACCCGATTTTAAATAGAGCCATCCGCCTAAAAGTCGGTTTGGTCTGATGCTTGATGCCTTGTTTTTGGCAGCTTTTCTTCCCAAGACACACTGGCTTCATTAATAAGGGTTGCTAGCTCTTTATCTACATCATTTTAGAATAGGTTGCCAAGGCAACAGGATTCAGAAATGATTCTCTTTACTGTACATTCCCCAACAAATGAGTGCCTGCATTTACATGGTCTCAGCCAGTATTAGCTCTCCCCTCTTTGAGACAGAATGCCAACACTTACAGTTTACAGCACATAATTCAATGTGTAATTATATATTGTCTCCTAATAATTATACATTGTCTTAGTGAACAATACATCTGTGGGCACCCACGCCAGCCCACATGAACACCTCCTACATTAACCCCCTCCCTCCGATGGGCTGATAATACGCACTTTTAGATGCCATAAAGAAAATCGAGATATTCGTAAGAGTGTATTTATAGACCAAACCTACACTCTGATTCCTGAGCACTGCCTCAGTTTCTATTATGTGAAATGTTATGATTACCAGCCCTGGAATGGACCAAACTGTTATTGTTTTGTTTTACTCATTGCTTTCCCTAGAAGGAAATATTACTCTTGGCGTAGCCAGGGTTTGACGAAGACCTAGGGAGCCAATTCAAACTGGGACAGATTCTTACATATTTTCGAAAAGTATGGAATGGGAGTGAAACCACAATGTCAAAATAGTCTCTAACCCCAGTATGGATGTTTCATTTGGGTCACATGCCTGCTCTGTACTCCAGACTATGAAACCCACGCTAGCATCTCAGAAACGTCACACTACTTTTCCTCTCCTCTGGGCTGTGAAGGAAATCCATGGTGACAGTGGAGCTGAAGGGAGAAAATAAAAAATAATTTTGAATCTCTCTGTGGATTATAACATAGCTCTTTCTCCCTCCCCTGCCCCCCTTCCCCTCTTTAAAAACAAGCTGTAAAGAGATAACCGGACTACAGAAGGTCTGGGGTGGTGAGCACTGAGTTGCATTTTAAAAGAATTAGTGGCTCTGGGTCATTTTAATCAAGTTGCGTGTCAGCTTGCAAATTTTCCAAATTAGCCCTAGCTGGAGGAGAGCAAGATGCTATTCTTCTTTCCTAAAGAATAAAAACAGATTGTTGACATGTTCTCAGTCCTAATGACAGATTGGAGCCGCTATTTGTGGTACAAGTCAGAAAACAAAGCAATATTTTTTTTTCAAAATCGTAACACTTGATTGATTTCTGTTGAGATTTGGGCATCTGTCAGTTTGTCAGCGATACTGATGAATCTCACAAAAATCTTGAACGCCAAGTTCAGACACAAAGGCTGCTTTAAAACGAGGTTGATTTTCACAGGGAAAGGAAGCCTCTTGGTCTTCAGGACAAGTCTTAGGGGTGCTCAGTTTGGAGGCCGTTCAAATGTTGCTCCATTGGAAACAAAGGAGGGTAGTGAAGAGGGGATAGTTGACGCTCCCCCATCCCAGGTGCCTCTCTGCTTCTGAAGCAGGAATACTCCTGACAAACAAGCAGTTTCAGCCATCCTGAATAAGGCTGGCTCTGCACATTGAACCAGTGGGTCACTGCCCAGCCAGGGGTCTGAGCATCCCCCCACCAGGCCATTCAAAGGCCGATCTACATCACATCTAGTCAGCATGGCTGTGGCACGGATGATTGGTTTTCACAAACCAGACAGGAAGGGTTTAGAACTGTCATCCATCACTAAGTCAACCAGTAAACAACACAGCTTAAGACTATGATTCCAGAAGCCAATGAAATGGAATGTTTAATTAACACTTGCATAATGTAAGACAGGAAACAGGAAGCCAGGGAATGAATAATTATGAAATGCACTGGCCCAATCCCTTAAAATACCAAGAAACTCAAAAGTAAACCAGCTCTTCCCATATTATCAATGTCACAGTTTCTTCTACCAGCTAAGTCTTCTTAAACCCACACTTCGTCCCAGTCCAGCCCTCTTACCCGCACACATGCCTCTACTGGGTGGAGAAAGCAAAGACCAAATCTCATGGGGAACGTAAGGATTTTCCTCCTTACCTTTTTGTATATATTCACAGCAAATGGTGAATCTGATGTTTTATTATTTGGCCAAATGGCCAACAAATCTTTTTCTTTAATTTATTTTTATTGAAGTATAGCTGATTTACAGTGCTGTGTTAATTTCTGCTGTACAGCAAAGTGATTCAGTTCTACGTATACATACATTCTTTTTTATATTCTTTTCCATTATGGTTTCTCCCAGGATATTGTATATAGTTCCCTGGGCTATACAGTAGGACCTTGTTGTTTATTGCCAACAAATCTTTATTGACATTATACTGGGAGCATGACATTATGTTCGGTGCTCTGGGGGTACAAAGGAATGCATGATACAGTCATTACCCTCAAAGAGCTCCCAGCCTTTTGGGGAGGTTATGGCTTCCACTGGCCAGAGAGTTGTGTATGTTTAAGTCCATTAATAAAAGTCTTGGAGTGTGAGTGCTGTAGGCAATCGAGTGTTGGTGAATTACCAAGGCCTTAAAGAGACTAGGGGCATGAGGAGGGTCCGAAGGGTAAAGGTGGAAATGAGCAGGGTCTGTCTGTAGAACACTTATCCCACCTGGAGCAGAGTAAGTAGGTGAGGGATGGGAGACCAGATGGAGAAAAGAGGTTTGGATTTAGACTATGGAAAACCTTCTCCTACAAACAGCGGTGAATATATGAAGGACACATAAAAGTGAGGCTTAAAGAATGTTACTCTTGCAGTAACATGCAGGCTGGATGGAGGGGAAGAGCCTGGAAATAAGGAGACCAGTTCAAAGCCAAGTGCACTAGCCCAGCCTGAAGCACTAGGTGAAGGTGAAGGGCTTAGAAAAGAAAATGTGAGATGGAGACACAAGATGGGATGGAGGAAAGAGAAATAACATCAAGGGAACTCATAAGTTAGCAGAATGTACGGTTAGTAACGTTGACCAGACACTATTCAAAGAACGTTATGTGCATTTTTTCAATTAATCCTCACAACAACCATATGAGGTCGGTTTTACTATTATCCTCATTTTACAGATGGGAAAACTGAGGCAGAGAGAGGTTCGATAATTCGGCCTCTGTCACGTGCGGGCTTCAAACACAAACAGTCTGATTCAGCGCTTTCACACTCAGCCACTCGTTTTCCTGCCTCGACATGATAATTGTGCTTTGGATGAAGACACAGAAGACAGCTCAGCTTTGCCCACACATCGCTTGTGAGGTGTTGGAAGCCTACCCAGGTGGAAAGATTCTGGGAGTTGTTTGAGATACAAGTCCAGAACTCGGAAAATAAGTCAAAACTAGAGATACAGCTTTGAGACATAATTGAATGAGAGACAAAACCAGTCAGAAGGGCAGAGAGAGCTCAGAGTTGAGTGTCATGGAGGAAAGGGTGTCATGGAAGATGGGTTATTAAGAGTGTCCGTGGTTACAGAGCTCTAAGGGATGAGCGTGGGGCAGCTTGACCACTGGAGGGACACCTCTGACCTTCAGGGGTCCCTTTGAGTAGACCCTAGGAGAGGTAGCCATTGAGGGTTTGAGGGGCCTTTGGGGTGAAAATGCGGTGGCAACCGATGTGGGTGACTGATTAAGATGGACCCAATGGAGAGAAAGAGAGACAATTCAGCCTACAGGAGAAAACCCAGGGTCCACGCCAAAGGGATGCCATCAGGGGCTGGTTCTGTTGAAGAGGAGGCCTGCCTCATCTTCTGAAATTGGAAACATGGAGGGGAGGTGACAAACCAGAGATGTAGTGAAGTGTAAGGGAGATGACCAGAGATCACTCCAATGAGTCTTGGTCTTCTCAGGGAACCAAAGGCAAGGCCGTCTGCTGAGTTGGGATAGAGTGAGGAGTACCTGCAGAGAAGGAAACATGTCTTCAAGCACCTTGGATAGAACAAAATGGAAGGTAGCAGAAGAAAGTTGTAGCATCAGATGGTGAGAATCAGATGAAGAATCAAAGTGAGCTGGGTGGGAGAATAAATACATTTAAAAACTCAAAGGATCCTCAGTGGAAAATACTCCCAGGGGCTCCCCCTCCCTTCTCACACTGGCCTTGAATGAGGCCACCGACCAATCCGGCCTCCTCACGGCCAATAAGATCAGCCACGCACCGGCTGTTCCCTGGGCTCAAGTCCTGGACTCAAGGCTTAACGAGTCACCTGCTCGATATTTTCCAGTTCAGGCCTTTGGCTTTCTGGGACCTCAGTCCACTCAGCTACAGAACTGATGTAGGGGATCACGTCAATCGCCGGATGCTGTGGAGCAGAGCAGAAGAGTCTGGTTTCTGCAGGTGCACGAACTGCCTGGAAGGTAATGAGCGGTGATTTCCCACGGAGTCTCTCCTGCAATGTCGTTATAATGTCAGCTTCTGACAGCAAAACGATTTCAGCGGAGACCCTGGGGTGCCCGGGGAAGGGCCTGAGCCTTATTAAAATGATGTCGGTGCGCGCTCCGTTTCACGTCTCAGGTACATCAACATCCCACAGCGGGAGAACTCAGCCGCTCCAACAAACCAGTGATGACCAGACCCTTGTGCACATTTGACCTGTGGTGTCCCCCACGACCCCTCAGGAGTTTCGGATGGAAGACCATCAACCCTACACGCAGAGAGTCCACCAGCCCAAAGGGGGGCGCTCTCAGCTTTAGCTCCAAACGCCATCATTTGCCTATTCGTGAAGCTCTTCCATTTCCTCCACATTCTTTCCAGGCAATAGACCATGCAACGTGGTGCCTGCAGGTCGGTCCCTTCTGTGGAGGGCCTTCTTGGTGGCCTCTACTACACGCTTTGCATACATTAGCTCATGCTATCTTCATGATCAGCCCATGAGGTTGGTGTTATCATACCCATTTTTCAGATGGGGAAACTGAAGCTCAGAGAGACAGTCAGTCGATGAAGGATTGAACTGACGTCTTAGTGGCTCCAAAGTGCCTGCTCTTAACCTCTATGCTCTGGAATCACCGCAACATGGTGGGGGGATGGGCTGTAACCAAGCACCCAGGATGGATCCGCTTCTCAGGTGGGCATGCTCCACCTTATCAGCTGCAGGAGCTCTGCAGCCTCATCCAGGTGATAACTAGAGGAAGGTGCTATGTGGATCTTGTAAGGTCCTCTTGGACCTTCTAGCAGGTGAGGGGAGAGCCATCTTGCAGTAGTGGTCGAGCCACCGAGGGCCAGCATCTCCGCCAGCTCCTCGCCTCTCACACGGACACCAGAGCTGTCTGCACTCTCCCAGGCCCCCAGGAAGCTGATGAAGGGGAGCAGACTAGGAGTCTGAACAAGAGCAGGTTGTCATCCATCCCTGAGGTGTCAGAATAACTTTCCCAACATCCTAGGGTGTCTGTGAGCAGCCCCGGCCAGCTGGGCCTGGGTCTGATGCCTCCATTTGCCCGTCACGTATTCCCTCTTGGTTTGTACAGACAGCACCCCAGGGATGCTGCCTCAGGACTGGGCACCTGTGTCCCTGCCTTCGGCAAATGGGAGAGAGAAGAATACAGCACACAGTGACACTCTACGGCATCATCCCATCTAGTCTCCCTAGCAACCAGGAGGCTATTATAATCCCCATTTTAAGGATGAGGAAACTGAAGCTCAGAGAGGTGGGATCACTTGCCCAATGTCCCCCAGCTGATCAGTGATAGAGCCAGGATTTAATCCCTCGGTTCTCTGGCTCCAAAGCCTAGGGCCCCCAGGCCCCCATTCTAATCCTCCCCATGGACCTGCCAGAGAAGACAACTCAGCTCAGAGGCTCTGTTCTCACCCTGGCCTTGACCTTAGCCCTGCAGGAAGTGGACTGACCCAAGGTTTGCTAATTCAGTATCTGCATCAACCGGTCAACACACAAGTGTTTTTTTTCAAAGCACCTTCCAGGCTGCGAGGGGAACCAAAAAGAAGTGATGGTGTGATACTTGCCTCTAAAGAGCTGACACCAAGACAGGGAGTGCCAACTGGCACATGGAAACAAAAGAAAATAACCAGGCTAGCGCTGTGGACCGTGTCGGGGGGAGCGGGGAAGGGCTGGGGCTGGGGCAGGGCATTGGCCTAGAAAGTCAGCAGCATGTGGAAGGGGGCAGGCAGGGCAGGGGGTGCCGTCAGACCTCGAAGCAGGCTGTGCCCTCCTTTCTTGGGGAAGGTGGCATGACCCAGGGATGCAGCTGACCCCGTGCGAGGAAAGAGGGCTCAGGGAGACAGAGGGGGACAAAAGGTAAAAGATGTAAAATAAAAGAGCAAGGAGAAGGTGGAGGCAAAGAATGCCAGGGACAGAAATAGAGGAAGGGGCAAGAGGGAGAGAGAAAAGGCTACCCTGGGAAAGGCACAGGGGTCATGGGGACTCACAGCCCCTGAGCTTGTGTGTTTGGCACTCCGACAGGGGTGGTACAGAGAGAGAGAGAGAAGTTTTTTTCTCCAGGAGAAGTGGGGGCATTTGTAGTCCTCTCCTTGGCTCCGCCACATGTTGAGGCCTCCCAGCTTGGAGAAGGTCGTTGTGCTTAATCATTAGCATAGCCTGGGCACTGACCACTCAGCCTTCTAGACCTGATGACCACATGGTCCGACCAGGGCCTGGCACACGGCATTAGCCCTGGCTGAATCTTGTTCACACACGTGCACACACATGCACACAGCACTCACACCGGGGAGCTCTACCCCAGCTCACTCATTACAGAAGGACTGAATACGACACGCGTTTCTTCCAGTTTAATTAAGTAGGGCCTAGTGATTGTCTAAAGTTAATGTTTCAAGTGAAGCTTCTTAATCCTTCTACTGCATCCTTCTAGACACAACTTCCCTGACCTTTTCAGGCTCTTGCTACACAATTTACCCCTTGCTCAAATAATTTGCAATTACCAGGAACCAACTGGTTGCTGATAAAGGCTAAATGTAAAACACCCACGGTATCCAACTTCAAAGAGGGGCTTTAGATCAGAGTAGGTTACTAACAATAACTACTGAGACCAAGGAGATGGAAGAAAAAACCCTGGTCTTAATGATCTATCAGGTGGCTCCTCACAGCTCTAAGACAAGAGCCCCACCTCCCAGCAAGAGAATCCAATACCACCCGCTCTCAGGATGGAAACTCAAATCCATAGGGATATGTATAGCCACTAGTTCTCTTTTAGAGCTACATTGGCAATTAGCCATCAGACTAGTTGGAAAGGACAGAAACTAGGTGCCTAACCCATAGTTTCTTCCTTCCTCTCCTCGCCCTCGCTCCCTTCCCCCCCTTCCTCCCCCACCTACTCCTTCGTCTTCTTCTCTCCCTCCCCCACCCTTGGGATTTTTCACCTGTGTTTATAACAGGCTGGGCACTGTACTAGATATTGGGGATGTAAATGAGAAAGGCTATTCCTGCCCTTGAGGAACTCGCTGCCACTGGGAGGAAAAGACACAGAGGAAATTCAGATACAGTGACGGGAAGTACAGAGCCCTCCAGGAACACCGAAGAGAGATGCCCTAGTCAGACAAAAGGTCCAGCTCCAGCACGAGAGAAAGCCCCTGAGGAAGGTACCAGACTGAGAAGGCTCTGGAAGGACAAGCCTGCACTGAGTGCTCTGAGCACAGGGCTCCGGGTTCTGAAAGATCTCGCTTCATCTTGCAGAATTTATGCCAGGCTCTGTGCCAGGGGCTGGGGGCTGGGGCAGGAGTAGTGGTGTCTGGAGGGCTTCTTCCTGCTCTCACATCACTTGGTGGGGTTGAAGGGGACTCACGGAGACCCGGATTCAAAGTGCCGCAGCCCTTGGACGGTGCCCCGCAGACAGGCTCCCTCCAGATGACCTCTCCCAGAGACCACGCCGAGAGTGCCCAGCAGAGAGGGCTGGCCGACCAGGAGATGCATCGGCACTCAGCACCTTGTGGAAAGCCTCACCTGAAGGCCAGTGCCTGCTGGTTAGAAAAATTAACGAACAGGTGAAATGAACATTAGAGCAGCAACCTGCCAGCCTCTTAAACTGTCAATTAAACATAGAGCTTTCAGCCCTAACTGAACATCCTACTGAGACGATTATGAAGATAAGGAGGAGGAGGTGTGGAACCTGTGGTTTAGGAGGGCGAGGAAAATAAATTTCCCTTCAAAACTGGTCAATAGCAATGCCTTTGTGTTAAAGGAATGGAGTGCTGGGACTCGTGGCAGTGGAGGAAAACAATACAACCAGGGCACTTAGGAGTCTGCTGAGTCACTGCCCAGGCTGCCAGAGGAGAGCTGAGAGCCCCCAAGACTGGAAAAGTACCACTGCATCCTGAAAAACTTGAAAAGAAGCTGCCTGGGAGATGGCTATAAGCATATTACTAAAAGGAAAAAGGAAGAAAAGGAGGGAAGGGAGAGACACAGGGAGGGAAGGAGAAAGCAAAGAAGGAAGGAAGGTCGCTCCACATCACATGTCTTCAAGGAACTGCAAATTAAAACAACAATAAGATACCACAAATGGCCAAAATTCGGATCACTGAAAACAACAAAAGCTGGTAAGGAGGTAGAGCAACAGGAATACTTGATCATTGCCGGTGGGAATGCAAAACGGTCTAGCCGTCTTGGGAGACAGCTTGGTGGTTTCTCACGAAGCTAAACATACTCTTACCATACAGTCCAGCAATTGTGCTCCTTGGTATTTACCCAAAAGGGTTGAAAACTTACGTCTGCATAAAACCTGCACATAGATGTTCATAGCAGCTTCATCCATAATTGCCCAAACTTGGAAGCAACCAAGATGCCCTTCAGTAGGTAAAGGGATAATGTGGTCCATCCAGACAATAAAATGGAATTTTATTCAATCTCAAAGAAACGAGCTCTCAAGCCGTGAAAGACATGGAGGAAACTTAAATGCATATTACTAAGTGAAAGAAGCCAATCTGAAAAGGCTACATACTGTATGATTCCAACTACATGACATTCTGGAAAAGGCAAAACTATAGAGACAATAAGAAGATTTGGGACTGGATGGGAGGGGAGCAATGAATAGGTAGGGCTCAGAGGATTTTTAAGGCAGTGAAAATACTCTGTCTGATACCATAATGAAACATTTGTCCAAACCTATAGCGTGTACAACGCCAAAAGTGAACCCTAAGGTAGACTAATGACATTGGCTGGTTATGGTATGTCAGTGCAGACGTATCAGTTGTAACAAATGTTCCACCCTGATGGGGGATGTTAATGGGGGAGGCCATGCATGTGTGGGAGCGGGAAGTATACGGAAATCTCTATACCTTCCTCTCAATTTAGCTGTGAACCTAAAGCTGCTCTTAAAAAAAAAAAAAAAAAGCCTTTTTTTAAGAAAATGGAAGGAAGGGAGGAGAAAAGAAAAACTCTCAATAGAATGTAGCATCAAAACCTCCATTTACAAGCCCTGAGAAGATCACAGTGCGTGGGGACGATTTTGTGAAGATCAGAGCCTTTCAGGTTAATTGCACTCAGCCTCCTGGGAGTTCAGGAGGGAGCGATGGATGGCGCCTTGACTTCTAGAATAAGAGGGGCTCTTCAAAGCATCTCATTCTCTGGAAAGGCAGTGTGACATTAAGACAGGATGTGGTTACGATGCCTGTATTACTATTATTAGTGGACTGAATTGCCTTTGAGAGGTTGTTCTCCTGGCGAAGAGGGAAATTAGACTGAAAAGTGAATTCTTTCTCCACATTTCTTCTTTAGAGAAATCGGGCTCCTGGAGTTTGAAGATGCATAGTGAGGGGGTCTGGCAGATACCTCAGCAGGCAGAGTCACTGCATCCTAATCTTCACAGAGAACCAAACTGAGCGCTGGATGTCTGACCTTGAGAGAAGTTGGGTGGAACTCAATTGGCTGTAACTCTTCAGAGACGATCAAACAACATTGTACTCTTCCCATCAAAGCTTCTCCTAAGTGCACCAAGCAAGGGCCACTTTCCTGCCCGTCCAAAGTCACTGCCTTTCAAGCGACCAGATCAGATCCTAAACCTTTCAAGAATTGGGGGCCAGGGATTTCCCTGGCATTGCAGTGGTTAAGAATCCGCCTGCCGATGCAAGGGACACAGGTTCAATCCCTGGTCCGGGAAGATCCCACATGCCGTAGAGCAACGAAGCCCATGCGCCACATGAGCCTGCGCTCTAGAGCCCTCAAGCCACAACTACTGAAGCCCACGTGCCTAGAGCCGGTGCTCTGCAACAAGAGAAGCCGCAGCAATGAGAAGCCCGTGCACCGCGACGAAGAGTAGCCCCCACTCACCGCCAACTAGAGAAAGCCCGCGGGCAGCAACAAAGATCCAACACAGCCAAAAATAAATTAATTAATTAATAAAAATAATAAAACTCCCTCTGCTTTAAAAAAAAAGAATCGTGGGCCCACCCAAGGCTAGAGGAGTTATGTCCTCCTTCAACCCTCCGAGAAGAAATGTGAGCCTCTCAGAACACTGCCTTCAGTCCTCATGACAGAAATACAACTGTCCGTGGCTTGTGCACAATTCAAACCTTGATTCTCGCCTACTGTAACACCTCATTCATCCCTTCGTGGTCAGGGAACGAGGCATTCTGGAGGAGTGAATGTGCCTTGTAATTTAAGCTTACCCCTCAAAGCACTGAATCATAAAAAAATCAACAAGGAGGCTGGCTGTATTGCTACTTTCCTGCTGAAATAAAGAGTACATTTCATATTTGAAATTTTGTGATTCAGGCCACCGTCTTGAATAAGAATTACATTGTGTGGTTGTAATTCATATGTGGTAGGTAATAAAAGGTTAAAAGTAGCGGTGATTTCTGCCTGGCTGGCTGATGCTTTCATGTAACTTACTTGATTTCTGAGGCATTACGTGTTATTAAATTCTTTTTTCTATGTCTGCTTCAGGTTTAACAGGGTTCACGAAGGAAGTGTTAAAAAGACATGGCACAGGTAAGAAGCTGCATTACAGAGGTTAGAAACTGTGTTAGCAATTAGTTCCCAGTATAGTTATGACCAAGGAGACCTGAAAAAAATTTCTTTCATATAATGATGGTGGTAGCCATGGTATGGAGGGACAGTAGGTATATGTATCAGTTACGATTCTTTGGTGTAAACAACAGAAACCAACTCTGAGTAACTTCAGCCAGAAAAGAGATGCATTGAAAGAATTCTTAGTAGGTTCCATTGTTGAAGTTTTGCTGAACCAGCCAGCTCCAGGAAGGACTGAATCAGGTCCGGTCCAGCGAGCTCTAGGGGGTGGACGTTCCCTGAATCCTCCCTAGTCACTTCCAGGGCCTGTGTGTCTCCACACAGGAGTCAATTCCTGGGAGGAGATGACCTAATTGATCCATTTGAATCAAATTGGATCAATCCTGTAGCCAAGTGGGTAGAATCTTGTGAATGGCAGCCACATAAAAGCCACAGAGAATGAGAAGGGGCATTTTGACCAAAGAAAGGCATACTGGATGGACAAAAGCAGGGGTCCACTAGAGACGGCCTCACCAACCCAATCTACACATAGTCACATTCCCTAACGTCTAGTTGCTCCAGATTTCATATGAGTGTAGCTTCCTGTGCCAAGGGTTTGCCCCTGCCTACTCTCCCCTAAGAGGCTGTGGTAGGCAGAATGCACCCCTTCCACACTCTAATCCCCAGAGTCTCTGAATGGGGAACTTTGCAGATGTGATTAAGGTAACAGACTGTAAAATACAGAGATTAGCCTGGATTATCCAGGTGGGTCTAATGTCATCATATGAATCAGAGAGATGCAGCAGAAGAAGTTGGAGAAATTCTAAGCATAATTGGGACTTGATCCCCTGTGGTTGGAAGGGGGACCACATGGAAAATATGAGAAAGAATTCAAGCAGCCTCTAGCAAGGATCTCTTGTAAAGATCGGCCTCTGGCTGACAGCCAACAAGGACACAGGGACCTCAGTCCTACAACCACAGGGAACTTAATTTACCAACAACCTGGATGAGCCTAGAAGTGTGTTCATACCCAGAGCTTCCAAAAGAGCTTGCTGATCTCATGTTTCATCATTATGAAGCTCTAAGCAGAGGACCTAGTCGAGCCACACTGTACCCAAACTTCTGACCTATAGAACTGTGTGATAATAAATTTGTGCTGTTTTAAGCCACTAAATTTGTGGTGACTTATTCTGGCGGCAATAGAAAAACAATACAGAGGTCCTGCAGATGTCTCACCTAACACAGCTTTCATACCCGCATCTCATGATTTTCTTGCTGACTGTCTGGGGGTTTAAGCTCTCTGGGTTTATCAACATGCATCTTCTTCTTCTGCATCTTTGACAATAACAATAACAAAAACAAACAAGCAATGAAAAAAGTATTTATTGAGTACCTCTCATGTGTTAGGTATCGATAGTTTATAGCCATTACAGCACTTAATCCTCACCCAAAAAACATTTTTTTACAGATTAAAAAGCTCTGCATATCACCATATCCTGGAACATGGGGAGAGTAAAGATGCCTATTTCACCAGACTTTTCTAAGGATTGAGTAAGATACACATTCACACAAACAGTAAGAGATAGAGCTGGGATTAGAGCCCTATTCTGTCTTTCTATCGCACCTCCACAGCACCACTATTAATGCACTCAAGACAACAGGTAGCTAAACTGACAGCCAGCATCACTTCATGGCCTCGAGATTCTTCAGTGTCTCAGATCCACGGGGCAGTGGGATGAGTGCTGGACCGGAAGTCACCTGGCCAGGTCTCCATCCTTCTACCGATAGATCTGTGTGGCGCTGAGAAACACATTGAAAGTCACAGTAAGGTGTCAATTCTCCTTGGTTTTCAGTGTTCCCTCTCCCGGGTCTCCCCCATGCATTCATTATTTCCCAGTCCAGGAACACGTGGAGAATTCTCTCAGCTTCTCTGTAGCACTTTTTCATTTCTAGGACTTTCCCCATTAAATTTCTGTCAGGGCCACCACTCATTCCAACCAAGAACAAAATCTTGGGCTAGCAAAATCACAGGCTTTCCTCATTCGTTCCCAACAGAGTCCTCCACTTTTAGCCAGCAAAAACACAGGTTCACACACACACACACACACACACACACACACACACACACACACCCCAAATGGACTCTATCATTTCTGGAAGCAAAACTGTCCATTTCATGTGCTTTTAAAAGCACAGTTCTGGCCAGTCTAGCTGGTGGAAGGGCATGGAAGCAGCTCCAAGCCAGGAGACCACAGACTCCTGCTGTGCTTCCCCGAAACTCCAGCAGTTTTTCAAGAATAAAAGCTTTTCAATTTGTTGTGTGCTTTTGGTCATTTTACAGTGCTTTGAAATGGTTGTTCTGGACAATTTTTCTAGTTTTATGCTTGTTTCATGGAAAGGAACCACCGGCACCCATGCTGCCATCCCCAGAAGCCCCTCCTGATGGCTAGTCTCACGACGCTGCCACGGAGACCCCAGGTGAGACCAGTAGTGAGGGCTCCACATCTACCATGCGTCCTTCTGCACCGATGCAGAGCAGCCCCACAGCTGCTCCAGAGAGGCAGAGGTGTCTGCCCTTCAGAACCACTTCCCAGGAACTCTTTCTCTTTCCACATTTCCCAGCTCTGCCCTGGGATAGGCAGGATTTTGCGGCTTGAATCTCTTTCTGTCATATGCATATTATCTAATCTCAGAAAATGTACAGGTCTGGCTGCAAAGCTTCAGCTCTGACTGTCACTCTGTGTTTTTCACCACAGTTAATGAACCTTAACTGCCCCCAAATACTTTGGCGCTCAGACTATTGAGACCAACATTCCCCAATGGGTATCAATTTACCATTGCATTTATAAGAAAGAACAAGAAAGAGCTTTGTGTGTGTGCGTGTTTTCCTACTCAAGCCTCACTCCTTGTAGCTGAGAGCCTAGCCTTGGACCATTTTAGAGAGAGGACCAGAATGTTTTAGCCTGCTGCTCCTTTTTGTTTTTGTTACATTATCCCTATATTAGTTCCCTCCTTTTGGAGCTCAGAAAATAAAGGAAGACAGCTACAACCTGCCCACCCCCCCACCCATGATAATGGATGTGAAAGTCATCCAAGGAGGTTGTGGAGTTATTGCAGAGTGTCCATGACTCTAAATGCCATCCAATCATTACCTGGAGTTTGAATAAATAATGCAGGTACAACTGCTTTTTGAATGCTTCTCCTTTGTAAAGTGCTGGTCTGTTTACAGTAGCTAGTATTATTGTACACTTTCTCTAACATTGGATGTCTATATCATACTAGAAGTGGGGGCTTCTATGAAATTTATTGATGTTAGAAAGTATTCCTCACTCTCAAAAAGATTGGGAATGACTGCTCCTTAAAAAACTAAAAATAGGGAATTCCCTGGCAGTCCAGTGGTTAGGACTCCCCACTTCCACTGCTGAGGGCACAGGTTCAATCCCTGGTCAGGGAACTAAGATCCCACAAGCCACGTGGTGTGGCAAAAAAAATAAAAATAAAAATAGAGTTACTGTATGATCCGGTAATCCCAGTCTTGGGCCTATATCCAAAAAAGATAAAACTCTAATTCGAAAAGATACATGCACCCCAATGTTCATAGCAACACTATTTACAATAGCCAAGGCATGGAAGCAACCTAAATGTCCATCAACAGATGAATGGTGAAAGAAGATGTGGTATATCTATACAATGGAATATTACTCAGCCATTAAAAAAGTGAGATAATGCCATTTGCAGCAACATGGTTGGACCTAGAGATTATCATACTAAGTGAAGTAAGTCAGAGAAAGACAAATATCACATGATATCACTTATATGTGGAATCTAAAATATGATACAAACGGACTTATTTACAAAACAAAAATATACTCACAGAAATAGGAAACAAACTTATGATTACCAAAGGGGAAGGGTGGGAAGGGAAATAAATTAGGAATTTGGCATTAACAGATACACACTAGTATATATAAAATAGATAAACAACAAGCACCTACTGTATAGCACAGGGAACTATATTCAGTATCTTGTAATAACCTATAATGGAAAAGAATCTGAAAAAGAATATATATATATATGTATAACTGAATCACTTTGCTGTACACCTGAAACGTTGTAAATCAACTATGCTTCAATAAAATTTTTTTTTAAAAACTGGGAATCACTGCTCCAAGGAAACTGGATCTCTAGCAAAACAGCATCTCTTCCCTTTTTTGGCCTAGGGAAGGCAATGTTCCTCTACCACCCCAGATGGTTCATGCTCATGACGTTGGCCCGCTGTTGGGTGTGGTGCCCTTGTGGAACAGGCAAGATACTGTCTGTGAGTCAGAAGATGCAACTTCTACTCTGAGATCTGCCATCGACTGGCTAAAATATCCTGGGTCTTTCACTTCATTTTCATGGCCCTCCATTTCTTCATCTATATTATGATCTCAAAAAATATGTCAAAAACCCCTGCCAGCTCAGCCATTCTTTGATTCAACACATTGTAATTCTAGGCACCTTGCACACATCTTCCTGCTCATAAACCCTAAAATGGCCACAGGACTTTTACAGATAATTGTATTTCCCAGCTAAGTGCCAACAGCCTCTTCACTTGGCTACTGATCATTTAAAAAAAAGAAAAAAGAAAAAAGGTAAAGTGACTGAAAGCATTAGCGCTCAGGTTCAGGAACACGCATCACCTCACCTGTTCCAGAAACAGCCACCATCCCAGCACTTGCTGTGCGTCAGGCACACTGAAAAGCACTTTCTGTGTATTAAATTATTTGATCCCCAAGACAACCCTATGAGGTATCCTGTTACTTATCCCCTTTTACAGGTTAGGAAACACAAACCCTTCTCTGGTCCAATTCTGCATTGTCTTTGTATCCTTTAAAGCCTCCCTTGCAGAGAAAAAAGGAATGCATTTGTTCTTAGAATATAATTCATAAACACATAAGCCATCACTATGCGAGTCTCCATCATGAAACACAGCAAGACGCAGGGAAGAAAATAAAAGGCTCATTTAGCTGGTACCATTTAATATTTCCTTCTCTGAGACAAATGTTAAGTGTCTGTGTAATTATCCTTAACTCTCACTAGGAGAAGGGAAGAATGATTCAATGATTCAAAGTTTGCCACTCCTTCTAGTTAATCTTAAAGGGAGGACACATAAAACAGCGGGAAAGGCTTAAACTGGACCAAGTTCTTGGGCAGCTAGAGGCCTTCAAAGATGAAAGAAATCGTGATCTGCATCCAAGTAAATCAGCCCCATCCGTAACCCTTTTGCTAACTGTCTCACCAGTATCCAAGCCAAAGAAAACTGGGATCACCCCATACATCCTAAATTAGAGCAAATATAAGCAAACAACATTAACACACAAGGTTGGTGACATCGACATAAAAAGCCATCCTCCGTACAGAATTCTTGTATATATAATATGTGTATGACTATAGATTGGTACAACTTTTGGAAAGCAACATGACAAAACTAGACAATTCTCAGCAAGACCACTCCTCAATGTCTATCCCTAGAAAATATATCAATAAAAACAGGAAGGGTCATACATGCAACTGTCCATTGCAGCATTATCTACAATAGCAAAATGCTGGAGCCAACAAAAATATACACGCACAAGAATAGCTTTTTCAATGTTTATTGAACACCTATGTGTGCTGCTGGACCCCGGGGTGAATATGAGTCTACTCCAGGATTGTGCTGAATATGAGACTACTTTGTTTTGTTTTGCTTTTTGTCTATTTGGAACAAATAGCATACACCTCCTTCTGGTTCCCCTGTATATCACAGGGTTGGAAGGTTGGGATCCATGGCATTCAGGATCCTGGATATGATTTGCATTCTGCCAACGAGGTGTGTTTGCATGAGATTTGGAAGGCAGAAGGGAGGTGAGAGGGGACCAATTATTCTTCCTCCAGCACAAGTAGTGGACACATGGGCTTTGTCAGGTGTGAGTTTTTGCAGAAATCAGCGAAACTCTTACCAACTATCTACCCAAGTGTTGTGCAGCAGTTGGGACCATCAACAGCCTTTTCTTGCACTTTTCTGACCTCTGCCCTAAGCAGTACCTCCTGATTCTCTGAAAGCCAGCAGTGGATCTGAAAGTCAGGAAAACTCCTCCCCCACACCCACACCCCTGCTGGTGATTTTCATTCCTCCAGTCTTAGTTTTGTAAGCCCCCAATTCCCTGGTTAAATCCCTCTCTGATTCAAATACCTAGAGTCACATATATTTTCCTTGATCCTTAACTTATTGCAGAGAAACTACAATCTAGAACAGCCCTGCCCAGTAGGAAAATAATGTAAGTCACACACACGAGATACGTGTAATTTGAATTTTCCTAGTAGCCATATTAGAAAGTAAAAATAAGCAGGTGAAGCTAATTTAATAATATATTTCATTTAACCCAATATATCCAAAATATTATCATCTCAACATGTAATCAATGTAAAAATATGAATTAGATCATTTACTTTTTGTACTAAGTCTTCAAGGACACAGTGCGTATTTTACACGTAAAGCACTTTTCAATTGAGACCAGCACATTTCAAGCACTTAATAGCTACACGCGACTCTCCTACTTCATAACATAGATCTATATAAGATACTAGGGTAGACATGATAGTAGATTATTTGTGTTGCTATTTGCATGAACTTTGGGGCTTGGCAGGGGACTGTGTTTCTGCTACTAGGATTGGCTCATCTCCCCACCTGGTCCAGCAGGTGTCTGTCAGATGAGATTTGGTTCTCACCCGGATTGAATCCAAGGCAGCCTTTTGGATAGGGAAGAATAGGATCTCTGTAAGCGCCGCCAAAGCTTCATGGGAAATTTTATCAGACAAGAAGGAGCCAAGACCAGGGTACTAGGAGGCATCTGCCTTGGTCTGGGGTGAACTCAGTGGCAGGGTAGGAATGGGGCAATTCCTGAGCAGTGTGGCTCTGTGCTGAGACAGTGGATGCACTGGCATGAGCGCCTGCATCACACCCACTGGGAACGGGTTGTGTGACAAGAGAGAGTCAGCAAGACTCGTCTGGAGAGGTGCTGAGCTGACCACATCAGCCCAGAACAAGAGCCTTATTTATAGGCATGCATGTCCAACAGCATGAACAATAGAAACTCGGCTGGGGAGGCTTATCTTGCCAGCAGTGAATCTGAATCAGAAAAAAAAAAAAAAAGGATGTAAGGATGGATTCTGGAAAGAGCTGCAGTTCCCAAAGTAAGGTCAAGCCAGGATGGGGGCATGTGCAGTCCAAGAACATGAGAACTGAAATACTGCCTGCCATACGGGTAAACAAAGTGTGCTGCAGCCATCCAGCCACCACATTACAGCCTCCCGGACGGTGAGCCCTGAAGGAACTCAGGATGGAGATGAATGGGCTGCCCACTGCCAAGCCCATCTAGCAGTCAGCCACTACCGTCACCCACAGTGGTGCACCCTGAGGAAACTCAGGATGAGAAAACACAGGATGCTGGGCCCAGAGAGCCGAGGTGCGTATCAAAGGAATGATTTCAGTGAGCCCACACTCTTGCATCTTCCCATACATAGAAAAGCGTTAATTCCTTAACTTGAGATATCTGGTTTTCCTTTATTAACAGTAACCTTTTGATGTTCCGACCACCTGGTTTTGTTGCAAAAACTCCTCTATATCCTGGCTCCCCCACCTCCCTCTTTGGAACAGTTTCTCAGCTTTACCTGAGATGCTGTGGCCCAGGTTTAAGTCCTCAGATTTGGCCACTGAATAAAACATCAATCTCAACTTTTAGGTTGTGCTTTTTTTTTTTCAGTCGACAAACAGATGGAGAGCAACTGATGATCCAGCTACCAGAAACAGTTAGAAACCAGGGCAAGTATGGATGAAGCTGGGTATGTATGCCCGCCCTAAGGCTAGATCGGGCTATGGTGTGTGGATGCAGGTATCTGTCTTTGTGTTGTTTCAGCCTAAAATTCCCTTGCACAGCTTCTGACACATCATAATAACAGCAAACACCTTATTTGTGAGTTCCTACTACGTGCCAGCCACCGTGCCAAGAACTTTGCACACATAATCCTGATTTATCTTCACTGAAGTCCTGTGAGGAAAGTACAATTATTATTCCCATTTTAGAGGTAAGAAAACTGAGGGACTCAGAACCTTACTTGAGGGGATAGACTTAGTAAATGTCAAAGCTGCAGTTCAAGCTCAAAACCTTGAATCTGGAGCCTTGAGCCTAATCACTAGGCCATACTGTTTCAAAGTTTACTGACTTTAACTGGAAAAGGAAAGATGTAAAAGCAGGGAGGTAAACTGTCAGAGCCCCATTTTGCAAAATTCACCTTATCATGTTCAGGTTGGACCTGGGCAGTGGACAGAGGGAAGCAACAGGAATGATACTGTCAATCAGGACCATGGAATACCCCACCCCCAGCGTTCCAGAAATGACCATCTGTAACCACAGCGACCTGGGCTGGGGGTGGGGATTGCAGGCCTTGCGTGCCTCCTGAGAAAAAGGAATTCTTCTCAGGTAAGAGAAGGTGACGTTGCCATGGCAACCACAGAATCTTGGTCCAATCCTAGAGCAGTAGCTGGAGTTTTCAGAAAAAATTAAATTAAA
The DNA here is from genome assembly GCF_003031525.2 of Neophocaena asiaeorientalis asiaeorientalis. Taxonomy (NCBI): domain Eukaryota; kingdom Metazoa; phylum Chordata; class Mammalia; order Artiodactyla; family Phocoenidae; genus Neophocaena; species Neophocaena asiaeorientalis. Next base: position 1,265,250 of record NW_020175318.1, read on the forward strand.
TTAAAAAGAATGAGAGCCTCTCTCGGCCACAGAAGTCACCCACAAAGGGACAGTGTCTCTGTCAGGCTCGAAGTCTAAACAGATGAACCACAGATGCCAGGAGGCCAATGAGGGGCCCCGCAGGGGTGAAGCGCCCTTTCATACCGGAGGGTCCCGCGGCGGGGCCTCAGCGTGGATTTGCCGGGGAGCAGCCAGGATAAACACAGCACATCTCTCCGACGAGGACCACATTCCAGCCGTGGGCCTCCCGCAGCAGCCGGCAGTCGGCTTCTCACAATGCTGGCTTTTTCCCTGCCGGTCAACCCTCATTTCCCCAACCCAGCGAAGCCCTGGCAGCCCTGGGTGCTTCCCTCCTCAGCCTCCCTCAGTTCTTCCTTGCAGCTCAGAATCGTTCCTAAAAGCCTCCAGTTGAAACAGAAGCCAGTTGTAATTCCTCTCAAACGATGGTTCCCTCCTTAAGGCCCAACATGGGGAGTCCTGATGCCACTACCCTGTCCCCCAGTGGTACCTGTTCATCACCCCCACCCCCACTGCCAGGCACATACAGCACGGTATACACATGGGGAAGGGGACTCTCAAGTCCTACGATCAGGACACCCACTGCAGGAACTTGACCCACCGCTGCTACCATGCTACTCCAGGACATAGCAACCACCCAGAAATTGTATAAACCAGGTCCTGCTTTAACATCCTTTACCCCTGCAGTGCAAAAGTACTCAATGACTAGACTGCAAAAAAACAACAGCAACAAACGGAAACCTACCCAAATCCTAAAGCTTCCTGTACCTCAGAAGGGGTCCAACAGAGTGATGCCATCTAGTTAGAACCTGTTGACAATAGATTGCATCATCCTTTATTTTTATATTTCTATTTCAGCTCGTGCAGAAATTGTTGAAGCATTAAACAGAATTTTAAATAGGTGAAAGAAAACTGTGTATTCCATTTTTGGATCCCAATGGGGTAAATTATTTTCATTTGTCTCCACTCAACTGCTGTTGCCTTTTTATCTTTCCAGAGAACTTTGACTGTTGTATCTCGTCTGAAGTTTAACTAAGCACATGAGAAGAGTAGAATTGGCATTATTACCCCCATTCCATAAAAGAAGCCCAAATGATATAACCAAGGTCAGGGGCTCAGCTGTTCTCTCAAGGTCAGGACCAGAGCAAAATCTTAGTGAGTCTAGGGCTCTATCCAACTTTCCATAATATCCTTTGTATCAGCAAGGTTCACGTCCTGAGTTGAACCGAAGGCTGAGTGAATTAGGGAGATAGGTTTCCTTTCAAAAGCAGTAACAAAGATTGCCTCGTGGAAGGGGAACTGGGTGGCTGGAGCCTGGGGTGAAGGGGAGACTTTCTTTTCACTGCCTCTGAATTGTGTACCGTATGCAGGAACCAACTCTTCAGAAAAGAACTAATATTTAATCTTAAATGTTAGCTTAAATGTAATTTAAAGTTTAAATGTAATTTTAAAACTTCCTTTTATAAATCAATTTTCTCCTGCCCGTAAAGCGATGGAGTTGAAACACACATAGTGAACGCTGTGATGCTTAAGTCTGCTTAGAGCCTGCCTGGAAGGGCCCACAGCCAAGTTCAAAGGAAATAGACTGGGACTGGAGAGCCGGGACCCAGAGTGACCCCTCTACATCCTAAAAGGTGCATAATTCAGTGGAAAAAGAATAGCCAGCTCTCGATTATCGGTGTCAGTGCAGAAAAGTCCTGGGGTAGGTAGTTTAAATGCAAGTGCAGATTAAAAGTCATATTTAATTTATATTCAGCATTGCGATGTACGCGTCTGTACGCGTTGGAATGTGGATCTGTTTCATGCCATGAACTTACAGCACTGCACACTAAAAAGAAACCAAAACACTGAAATATTGGGACACTGTCCATATTTTCCCTCTGAATTCATCAGAATGCTTTTGGCTACAAGAAACAAAAACCCTGACAGAAGCTGACTTAAACAGTGAGGAAATTTACTGTCTCACAAAACAGAGAGACCACAGGTCAGGGTCTCAGTGTGCGGTACGCGGGCCTCTCACTGTTGTGGCCTCTCCCGTTGTGGAGCACAGGCTCCGGACGCGCAGGCTCAGCGGCCATGGCTCACGGGACCAGCCGCTCGGCGGCACGTGGGATCTTCCCGGACCAGGGCACGAACCCGTGTCCCCTGCATCTGCAAGTGGACTCTCAACCACTGCGCCACCAGGGAAGCCCGAGGGTCTCAGGTTTTGTTGAAGTAGCAGCTCGGCGGTGTCATCAAGGTCCAAACTTTGCTCTGCTGTTCTCAGTGCCAGCTTCCTCCTCAAGCTCATAGCAACAAGGTGTCAGGACTTCCAGGTGTCTTCTCCAGACATGACAAGGTCAAGGAGAAAAAGTGGAAGCATTTTTCTGTAGAACAAGGAAACCTCTCCCAGAATGTCCCCACCCCTACACCACCCCCAGACATCACTGCCGGCCTTGTTCATCGTGTGCCATTCCAGAGCCTATCACTAGCAGGAGAATAGGGTCACTGTGATGGGCTTAGACTAATCAAAGGGAGAAAAACCGATGCTGGCTTGTCAAATACAACATCCACTGCATATACCATCATTCCCCCAAGAAGCCCCTTCCTTTGTGAGAGACATCCCAGGGGCAGAGGCTGAGGCTTTTGAGTAACACTGAGTATCAGTTCACATAGAGATGCCTCCCTCCTACTTCCTTCTGAGACAGGCTGGGACCTGGGAACTGGCACCTTCTGCTGTAGTGTTTGCATTTGGACAAACGTATCCTTGAGCAACAAAATACAAAGAAACTATAAGGGACTAAAAATGCACAGTTGGGTCAAATTATGGACAAAAAGACACAACTGCCAGCTGGGAGCAAAAGCAGGGTGCTGTGCCTGCCCCATGCGCACACCATCCCCAAAGCGGTGGGCAAAACACTTAAGCCACCCCTCTCACGCGACCCCTGGACCTACCCCTATCCTCACCCAATATAAGGGGTCAGCTTGCCACCCCCCACCCCCCGAGTGAGTGAGGGAGCAGGGAACCTGTTACTTGCCCTCACTCCCTCCTGCTGCAGCACGGACCCCAATAAAGCCTTGCCTGAATTTCTTGTCTGGCCTCTGATCAATTTCTATGGATTAAGGAGGCCAAGAACTTCCTTAATTGGCAACACTTCCTTTTGGATTTACTCCTGCTGAGGAATGGTGAGACGCTAACTATATATTTTAGTTTCAAGTTCCTTCTACCTGTGTGCTATATGTGATAGAAATCAGTATAAACAAAGATAATACTCACATCACTAAAAGACAATTTAGACTGAGTAAGTGGGAATTCAGTAAGCCATTAAAAGCAAGATTCATCATGAGGGAACACAGGAAGCAGCTGGCCAATGTTCAAGGTGAATGTGTCTATTAAGATGGGTATCAGGTCCATTACTGTCATTTCCAGAAATCTACCTGAGCCAAAGGTATTTTTCAAGGCTAATGCAATATGTCAGATGGGTGTGCAGCATACAGGTGTCAGGGAAGAGTCTCATTGACTCGAAGGTTTATTGTACAGAGGTCTCACCCTTGGCCACTGCACCCTCCCCAGCGGCTCAGAAGTAGACACTTGGAGAGTGCTCTCATTAAAGGCAAATGATCCCATGGGAGAAGGGATGGATTGATGGCACTAGCTTGCTGAGATAATAACCACCTCTGCTGCACAAAGCCCCAGTTGGAGGTTGAAGAGAATTGCCTACAAGCAATTTACAAGGAGCAGCTAAGAAATAAAACACAGTGTCAGATGGGCCTTTGAAAACCAGTGTGGGAATCTGTTCCTTTTTTTTTTTTCTGGAAAGAAACAGAAGGTACAGCCACTGGCTACATTTATTTTTGGAGCAGGGAGAAGGGGAAAAAAGAGGAATATATAGAAAAAAGATGTAGACATACAGATTGATCTGATTCAACCCTGGAGAAAAATATCCATCTCAGCGTGTCAGGGTTAAGAAGGGTCACATCCTCGTGACTTTGCCATCAGAACTACATAGCTTGGTCTTGCTTTTTTTTTTTTTTTTTTTTTTTTTTTTAGATCTTCCCGGACCGGGGCACGAACCCGTGTCCCCTGCATCGGCAGGCGGACTCTCAACCACGGCGCCACCAGGGAAGCCCGGTCTTGCTTTTTAATAGCAGAAAAGAGCAAGACTGCTGGGACGGGACAATTCTGGAATCAAAAACTGAAAAATACAAACGCCCGATTCACCTTACCTCTTACACAGCCGCACTGCGCTCCGGAGCAGCACCTGTCAAGATTTAATGTTGCGTGAATCACCCGGGGACCTTGTTCACATGCAGACTCTGACTCAGAAGATGTGGGGTGAGACCCAGGATTCTGCATTTTTAACAAGTTCCCAGGTGATGCTGATGCTGCCAGTCCGGGACCACATTTTGGGTAGCCAGGTTCTAAGGTATCTATGATAGAGTGCAAGGTTTACTGAGTTAACAGTAGGTGTGGTTTTAAGATATATAAATGTTAAGACAGGAAGGAAGCTTTAAAGAAGGCAGATGAGATGGCTAAATATCCAGAGTCTATAAGTAACTCCTACAGCCCAACAACAAAAGTAAACAATTTTAAAATGGGCGGGGGGGGGGGGGGGGGGAGAGAGACCACAGCAGTGAGAGGCCCGCGTACCACAAAAACAAACCCAAAAAAATGGGTGAAATTTGAACAGACATTTCTCCAAAAAAGATATATAGATGGCCAGTAAGCTCATGAAAACATGTTGAACATCACTAATCATTAGAAAAATGCAAATCAAAACCACAGTGACACACCACTTCACATGTGTTAGGATGGATGCTATCAAAAAAACGGAAAATAAATACTGACAAGGATGTGGAGAAATTGGAACTCTTGGCACTTTGCTGTCAGGAATGTAAAATGGTACAGCCTCTATGGAAAACATATGGCAATTCCTCAAAAAATTAAACACAAGGAGAGGATTCTGGGAAGATGGAGAGTTAAGATGTAGATAGATAGATGGCTATCTGAATCATTTTGCTGTACACTTGAAACTAACACAACGTTGTAAATTAACTATACTTCCATAAAGATAAATAAAAAGCACCAGGAATTTGTCTCTTCAGCTAGACAGCAATTGCACTGGCAGAAGCTACCTGATGTAACTATTTTGGAAGTCTGGTGTCTATTGAAGGCTTGCAACTTCCAGGGGCAGACTTGGATGGTAAATTGCAGTTAATTTCAGTCCGTTTCAGCCTGTAGCAGTAGTAGCAACTAGCTATCCTCCAACCCCACCCATGCGCAGGCAGCTGTGCATGTGTTCCTGAAGTAGCTTAAACACAGCTTTCTGGAGCCAGAGTGGGCAAAAAGGAACCTGTCCTCCAAATATCAGGGATCTGTGCTCTGATCAGGAATTGCTGCTTCTGATCACAGAGGTGCAGGTGAAGAGACAGGCAGCCATTGTTGTTGTACCTCCCCTGCACCATTGTTGCAAGCCCCTCCCCCCCATTAAAGTGAACAGGGAATTCAAAAGGCAAGGCTCTTTCCCCCACCTTCTTCGTTTTTCTCTTTTTCCCTGTTTGGGAGCCAGCCATTAAAGACTAGGATGTTCAAAAACAGCTGCATACATGGGGAAAATTAGAAAGTAACTACACATGCCCAGGGAAAGGCTCTGAAAAGACCTAAGAAGACCTTTAGTTTACACCTCAGGCTAATTCGCCCCACAGAGGCAACCTGCAATAATAAAAAGGAATTAAAAAAAAAATGAAACCCTGGAAAATGGGGAGAGTTTTATTTGTAGAGTTACCATATTATTAGAGTCAAACGTCCAGTTTTCAAAAGAAATCACAATGCATGCCATATATTTGTTTCTACACAAATATATGGCCCATTCAGAGGGGAAAAAAATCAACAAAAATTGTTTTTCAAACAGACCTGATGACAAATCTACTAAACAAAGACGTTAAAAGAATGTCTTAAAAATGCTCAAAGGGGGCTTCCCTGGTGGCGCAGTGGTTGAGAGTCCGCCTGCCGATGCAGGGGACGCGGGTTCGTGCCCCGGTCCGGGAAGATCCCACATCCCGCGGAGCGGCTGGGCCTGTGAGCCATGGCCGCTGAGCCTGCGCGTCCGGAGCCTGTGCTCCGCAACAGGAGAGGCCACAGCAGTGAGAGGCCCGTGTAGCGCAAAAAAAAAAAAACTCAAAGAACAAAAGGAGGATATTAAGAAAGTCAAGAAAATGATGTCCAAATAAAATGGAAATATCAAAAAATAAATAGAAAACCTAAAAAGAAACCAAAAAGAAATTCTGAAGCTGAATAATACGGTTACTGAAATGAAAAATTCACTAGAGGTATATTCAAAGGCAGATTTAAGCAGGGAAAAGAAAGAATCAGCAAACTTAAGATAGGACATGAGGCTGAGAAGCATAAAGAAAAACGACTAAAGAAAAGTGAACAGAGCCTAAGGGACCTGTGGAACGTCAGCAAGCAGATCAACATACACATTGTAGGAGCTCCAGAAGGAAGAAGAGAAAGAGGCAGAGAAATTACATCAAGAAATAATGACTGATAACTTCCCAAATTTGATGAAAGACAGATAAGCAAAACGTGGTACCTACTTACAGTGGAATATTGTTCAGCCTTAAAAAAGAAGGAAAGTCTGCAATATGTTACAACATGGATGAAGCTTGAGGACATTATGCTAAGTGAAATAAGCCAGTCCCAAAAAGACAAATACAGCATGATTCCAATTACATGAGGTACATAGAGTAGTCAAATGCATAGGGAGGGAAAGTAACATGGTAGTTGCCAGGGGCTAGAGGGGTGGGGGAATGGGGAGCTCATGTTTAATGGGTACAGAGTTTCCGTTTGGGAAGATGGAGAAGTTCTGGAGATGAATGATAATGATAGTTGCAAAACAGTGTGAATATACTTAAAGCCACTGCAACTAAAAGTGGTTAAAATGGTAAGCTTTATGCTGTATATATTTTACCACAGGAAAAAAGAGTCAGCCACCTTAACTCCCTGGTTTCACATATGAAGAAGGTAAGACAAAAGATTATTGTAAATGACGAAGCAGAGAGGCACAGCTGGCTGGCGATGGAACCAGATGGAACCCTGAGACCTAACTCCCAACTCCACGGTCTGACCTCAGAGCTCTGATACTGTGCTGACCTGATATGATGCACAGATGCAAAATTGTGTAGTGAGGAGAGAAGAGGAAACCAAGATTCTAACCATAATTCTCCCACTGTTGGCTGCGATGCTTTAGACAGATGAATCCTTGACTCTCCTGGGAAAGTCCTCTTCTCGGTAAAATGTAGAGACTGATGACATTCTCATCAGTAAAATGAAGAGAATGTCTCCCAAAATATTTTGCTTGGGGTCCTGGTTTCAAGAGATATCTGTAGGGGGAAAAAATATGGTTTTGTAGTCAAATATTTGGGAAATTCTGCAGACTGAATCTCTCTCGGATAGTCACAAAGTATATTAGCATGTTAAAAGGCTCTGGAAAGTTCTGTAGTAAAGAAATCTGTTCATTTTTTCTTTACCCAGCAATTTTACTTGGGGCTCCCAAAGCAGATGCTGAGACAAGGATTTGAGTGCAAGTAGCTGATTTGGGAAGAGAAGGGGAAAAAGCTAAGGAAATTGAGAAGCAAGACAGGGAAGGGAAGACCTCCTTGAAGGATGCATTATTAAGCCAGCTACCACTGAGGGCAACTGGACCTCGGTCCCACTGGGGAAACTGAAGGAGGCAGTGTAGAGCACATGCCTCAGTTATCCCACCTGAGGGGTGAAATTGCTGGGGTGTTTATACACCAACTCTCTCCAGTTATAGTTTAAGGATTGCTTGGGGTCAGTGTCAAGCTCTTGGTACCCCCTGGCCGATTATGTAAGAACAGACCAGCCCTCCATGTAAGGACAGACCAGCCCTCCATGACTTCAGGAAGGGCCTTAGACAATGAGACACAAACGGAGGCTGCTGGAAGTCAGTCTCTTGTGCTGAAGCGGGGCACCAGCAGCTTCTACAACATCCAGCATTTCCCGAATGTACTTGACCGTAGAACGCTTCCTCCCTTATATTTCTGAGCACCTAAAATTATCCTGCAGAACTTTGGGAAACTAGATAACCTCTACGGTCCCATCTGGTTCTAATGTTCTAACACACTCTGATTTTAAGTTACTTAAAAATAATTACGGGACTTCCCAGGCCGTCCAATGGTTAGGACTCTGCTCTTCCACGGCAGGGGGCTGAGGTTCAGTCCCTGGTCAGGAAACTAAGATCCCACAAGCCGTGCTGTGTGGCCAAAACAAAAACAAAAACGCGATGCCTGTTCATCGCTGCAGTACCATCTAGTCCTAAGCCTTGACCCTCCTCTCACGTGCTAGGCAAGGCTGGCCCCCTGCAAGGGTGCGATGGACTCCATCCAGGCTTGGCAGGTGAGAAATCTCAGGACAGGCTCTGAGCTCCCATCCCTGTCATCCCTGGGATGCATGGGTGTCTGTTTCTCACGCTTTCCTCCCAGAGGTGCCTCAAGAAAGCAGGCGATCTCATTTTTCATCACACCCATCCTTTGAAACGGAGAGATTTCATCTAGGTTCCCAAGTTTGCATATTTGATTTTTTTTTTTTTTTTCCAGTAGCAAACCGACCACCTGAACTATTTGCTTGCGTTCACAAAGAGAACTGTTATCTGAGCCTGTGGAAAATCTGACGTCAGAGATCAGTCATTGAAGACTAATATCATAACTGTTTGTGTCAAAGAAAAGAAAGAAGGACAAATACTTCATGAAGAAATGTGGCCAACCCCTCCAGACAAACAGACTGTCTCTAAAGAAGCACCCCCATGAGCAATCAGCCCAACCAACACCACTGTCAGTGTTCAGCCTTCACAGCCAGGCAGCTTGAAGCCTTGCTCTGGGTGGAAAAAAATTACGCTGGCCTTGGTTCAAGCCTCCTAACTCCCTTTAGCTGACAAGTCTTAAAAAGAAATCAAGAACCAGAAAGAGTTAGAGGTTTGCCGATTTTTTCTTCACATTCAGAGGCTTTCCTGCTCCTAGGATTCGTCCTGAAGTTCTGTTTTCTCCCTGCACAAACATATCAATAATTGTCCAATGATACACACACCTGAAATGTGCGTATACTCGTTACATAATGTGAGTATAAATTATCCGGCAAGTCATATTAACACTGTGGATACGTTTAAGGATGTTCGCATGAGACAACTAACGGGCATATTTCTAAATCAATTCAGTCGGTTCAGCCAAGAGCCTGGTGCTCTGCTGAGGGGTTGAAGAGAGAGTAGATCAGATGCTTTGGAACTGCCGTGTCTGTAGCAAAATCGGGTCAGATATCGGCCATTTAATGAGCTTCAAATTCATACAAAAAATGAATGAGGAGTAACCAGGAAGATGTCCTAAGGAAGTAGAGTTTTTGCCTTTTGTAAAAAAAAAAAAAAAAAAAAAAAAAAAAAAAA
>NW_020175318.1:1274781-1306505 GCF_003031525.2 Neophocaena asiaeorientalis asiaeorientalis
AAGGAAAAAAAGTTTTTGTCTTTTTTTAAAAAAAAAAAAAAAAAAAAAAAAAAAAAATTCAAATATTACACAAATATTGAAGAAAGAAAAAGTCCTCCATAGTCTTATCCTCCAAAGATAATTCATGTTGCCAGTAGTTTAGGATCAATACATTCTAGACTTTGCCTATGCTCTTATCTCTCTTTTTATTCTCTAAGAAAATTTGTTTTTATAACTCGTCTTGTTTTGCAACGTGGTTTTCTTTTACTTAACCATACATCTTAAACATTTTTCTGTTCTATATCAATCTCGTTTTTTTTCCAACCGTGCATAGTATCCTGTTGTGAGCAGGTGTCGATTTATTTCACTCTCCCCTACAAACGGCCATTTAGCTTGTTTCCCCTTCTTGACAGTTGCTGTGAACATCCTTGAACTTAGATCTTTGAATCCTAATATGTCTTTTTCTAGTTTAAAATCCTAAAAGTGGAATTGCTAGATCAAAAGATGCATTTTATGTCTAACAAACATTGTCAGATTCGAGGAAATCAATTTTAAGTGGACCTTGAGGAGCTGGAGGGAAAGGGTAATGGGATTTTCAGACTGAGGTCAGCGCAGAGGAAAGAGGTATAGCTGTAAGCGGGAACAGCAAGCTGACTCCTGTGGCCTACAATTTAGGGCAGAGGCTGATAAAGCCAAAAATGTAGTTTGGGGGCTGATTGTATATGGAAGGACTGGGCAGCGACAGCTCCTACTGCACTGCGTTTCCATTCCTGCCTTGTTTCCTCAAACTCACACCCACCACCACAGCTCACACCCACTGAGCTGTGATCACACGGAGGACAGTGGACGTGGAGAGGTGTGATGGTTAATTTTACGTGCAAGCTTGCTGGCTAAGGGATGTCCAGACGGCTGGTAAAAACATTACTTCTGGGTGTGTCTGTGTGGGTGTCTCCAGAAGAGATTTGCATTTGAATTGGTAGATGGATCACCATCCCCAGTGCAGGTGGGCATCGCGTAGTCCAATCTGCTGACGGCTTCAGTAGAACAAAAAAAAAACAACAATGGAGGAAGGGAGAATTTGCTCTCCATGCTTGAGCTGAGAAATCCATCTTCTCCTGCCTTTGGATGTCAGACATTATTAGCTCTCCTGGTTCACTGGGTATTCAAACTCAGGCTGGAATTCTCAAGCTTGCGGACTCGAACTTAAACCATTGATTTTCTTGGTGCTCCAGCTTGCAGAAAGCAGATTGTAGGAATTCTCAGCCTTTAGAATTCCATGAGCCAATTCCTATAATAAGTCTCCTCTTACCTCTACCTGTATCTATAGCTATACCTCTATCATATTGGTTCTTTTCCTCTGGAGAACCCTGACTAACACAGGGGGTGTAGGCAATGGTGAAGGGTTAACAGAGATGGATGGAAGCTTACCTAGCCCCCTCCTTTTGCTTGGGGGCCGTGTGAAGGGTCTTCCCTTAAATGTGAAGGTAGAGAAGGTATTGAGAGGAAAGGAAATGCCCTCAGATGCAGAGAATTTGAGAGACAAAGAGTAAGTGATGATTATGGATTCTTTGGGGACACATGGTCTCTGAGCAGAGGGACATTGAAGAGAGGGTGTGTGCAGAGCAGCCATCTTTACTATGGAACCTGAGCCCTGGGTATACAAGGCTTCCAAAGGGCATGTGGGCACAGGTGGTTCAGAGGGAATTAAGTTCCATGTCTTCCATTTCCATGCAAACTCTTTCCTAGAACTAGTCTGCCTGAGGTTGTATCTGTGGCCAAATATCCTGGAGGTTTTCCTTCCCCACCTCTCCTTTCCTAAGCGCCCATCTCCCATTTTTAGCTATTATTTTGCTGCTGTTAACCACTCCCTAAGTGCATGTATTTTCTATGTTGGGGCATGATTTTGCGCAGAGGGGAGTCTTGCAAGATTGCCATAGGGAGAACGAGAAAAGGATATGCTTTTAAATGTCAAGAAACCAGGAAGAGGTTTTCTGACATCCTGGGTGTGGTGAAAAATAAGCCAGATCAAGATTTTACTCTACTCCATCTGATCGGTGTATCAGAAGGGGTTCCAACACACAATGGGCTGTATTCTGTGATCCACGGGAAGTTGTCAAAAATGATTTTTGAAATGAACTGCTTAGGCTACTTTGTGCCCTGAGAAAAATGGCCCTGTATTCAGAAAAACCTCATTTTTTAATGAGGCAATTTCAGTGCCTAAATATCTGAACGTAGTTAAATATTTATAGATTCACAACGTTAAATATTCACGTTCCTTCTGGTAAGCAAATGACTTCTATCCTCCGTCATAGTCTCACGGATTCATGTATCTCTCATTACCTGCTTCTTTAGCTATTCTTTTTAGTCCTTTCAAGTCATCTAATTGCTCCAGCAACCAGGACATTTTTCTCACTCCTGTTCATTAAAAGGCTTGGCTTGGGCTTCCCTGGTGGTGCAGTGGTTGAGAGTCCGCCTGCCAATGCAGGGGACATGGGTTTGTGCCCCGGTCCGGGGAGATCCCACATGCCGCGGAGCGGCTGGGCCCGTGAGCCACGGCCGCTGAGCCTGCGCGTCCGGAGCCTGTGCTCCGCAGCGGGAGAGGTCACAGCAGTGAGAGGTCCGTGTACCGCAAAAACAAACAAAAAACAAAAACAAAAACAAAAGGCTTGGCTTCCAGTGCTCTGCGCTTAGAGCCAGAATCAAAGCTACAATGAGGTATCACCTCACACCAGTCAGAATGGCCATCATGAAAAAGTCTACAAACAATAAATGCTGGAGAGGATGTGGAGAAAAGGGAACCCTCCTGCACTGTTGGTGGGAATGTAAATTGGTGCAGACACTATGGAAAACAGTATTGAGGTTTTTTAAAAAACTAAAAATAGAGTTACCATGTGATCCAGAAATCCCACTCCTGGGCATGTACCCAGAGAAAACCATAATTCGAAAAGGTACATGCACCCCCATGTTCATTGCAGCACTATTTACAATAGCCAGGACATGGAAGCAACCTAAACATCCATCGACAGAGGAATGGATAAAGAAAATGTGGTACATATATGCACTGGAATATTACTCAGCCATAAAAAAGAATGAAATAATGCCATTTGCAGCAACATAGATGGACCTAGAGGTTATAATACTCAGTGAAGTAAGTCGGACAGAGAAAGATTAATATCATATGATACCACTCACATGTGGAATCTAATTTTAAACAATTATATAAATGAACTTATTCACAAAACAGAAACAGACTCACAGATTTTGAAAACAAGCTTATGTTTACCAAAGGCGAAAGGTGTGGAGGGCAGGGATAAATCAGGAGCTTGGGATTACCATACACACACTACTATATAGAAAATCGATAACTAACAAGGACCTACTGTATAGCACAGGAACTCTACTCAATATTCTGTCATAACCTATATGGGAAAAGAATCTGAAAAACAATGTATATATGTGTATGTATAACTGAATCACTTTGCTGTACACCTGAAACTAATACAACATTGTAAATCAACTATACTCCAATAAATTTTTTTTAAAAAGCTTCCAATGCTCCATGCCTAGGGCCAGAATTAATCCAGAACTAGAGCCTTCTCTTTAGCTTGGTCCTTCGTCCACCTTACTCCCTGATTTCTCCATTGCCATCACCACCAGCCTGCTCCAGCTTCGTCTCCCACCTCAGCTCTCTGCTACCCGTTCCTTCTGAAGCTCCTACACGCCTCTCCATCTGAAACAGGAAGGGACAGGCTGCCCTGTGGGTTTGCTTCTGCCACAGAAGCCAGAGGACACAATTAGGGACTCTGAGGATTGTCCTATAAGCCTTGCACTTTGGGTCAAAAGTAATAGGACTGAGATTTGGCATCCACTTAATCACCTTCGATGATCATGTATGACCCCGATGAGTCCCCCCTGCACTCCTTCATCCTTCTCGTTACTCATTCTCCTATCCTTTTCTTAAAGTTATCTCCCAGAGAGAACCAAGATGAGAGGCAACGAGGGTCTGCCCAACACCCAGAGGTGTTGAGTCCAAGCCCTGAAGTCCCTGAAACTACTTTAGTTCCTTCAACTTCTTCCATTCTGCAAACCCATGTCCTTTCCCATAGGTCCCTTTTTTTGACTAAGCTGGGTTGAGCTGGATTTCTGTTCATACATGGCATGCTGTAATAATCAATGAACATGTATGCAGTGTAGAAACTTCTATTCTTGGGAACTATATTCAATAAACCATAGTGGAAACCATAATGGAAAAGAATGTAAATAAATGTATAACTGAATCACTTTGCTGTACAGCAAAAATTAACACAACACTGTAAATCAACTATACTTCAATAAAAAGAAATTTCTATTCCTTTATAGTGGCACTGGTAGAAAAGCTAAGGGGTCTCAGTTTTGTTTTCCCACAAAACAATAAGGTGCCTCTGAGATGCCCTACATGCCAGGAATGCACAGATGGATAAGATGCTCACACACCAGAATCTGCAGACATTTTTTTTTTTTTTTTTTTTTGCGGCGGGGGGGCCTCTCACTGTTGTGCCCTCTGCCGTTGCAAAAAAAAAGCATGTGGGATCTTCCCGGACCGGGGCACGAACCCGTGTCCCCTGCATCGGCAGGCGGGCTCTCAACCACTTCGCCACCAGGGAAGCCCTGCAGACATTTTTTGAGGGCCTGGTGGAAGTCACTGCCCTCAGGAGTTTGCTCTCCAAAGAGGGCACTCACCGCAAATTATGACATGTGTAATAAAAGAGGAACAAAAGACTCGCCATGCTGATTCAAAATGGGAAAAATGACATCCCACTGTGGGGACAGGAAAGGCTTGGAGAAGGAGAAGCCAGTTTAGCCGGGCCCTCAAGGATAGCTAGGAGGTTCCAGCAGGTGAAGACCGTGAGAAAAAGCATTCCAGCCAGAGGATTCGGAGAAGCAACTAAGTGTAAGGCAAGCTTCCGGAACGGCGAGTACCCAGTCTGGCTGAAATGTTGGGAGTGTGAATGTGAGCTGTGAGATATCAATAAAAGGCAGGAAGGGGAAGATATGGTATGGGGGCCTGCCTCTCATCAGGCCAAGAGTGTTCTCTTCATTTACAAGACAATTGAATAGATGTCACAAAATGTTTCCGAGCCAAGAAATAACGTGGTCGGAGCCACACTTTAATAAGATTAATCAGGCAGCATTATGGGGGATGATTTCAAAGGCAGAGAGAATGGGGGCAGGGAAACTAGTAAGAAAGCAGATGCAATCATCTCAGGCAGGAGATAATGAGGAACTGAGCTGGGGCGGTAGAGATGGGAAGGGAGGAATTGATGGATGGGAGAGGAACCGTAGAGGGAGAAAACTGACAGCATTTGACAACTCTGAGTAGGAAATCCTTCACAAATGTGTGCATCATTTTTATTTGGTGTTACTTAGGGTAGTCAAGATTTGCAGACCATCTGTCATTGATGCTAAGAAGAAAGTCAGATTTTTTTTTTTTTTTTTTTTTTTTTTTTTGGGGTACATGGGCCTCTCACTGCTGTGGCCTCTCCCGTTGCGGAGCACAGGCTCCGGACGCGCAGGCTCAGCGGCCATGGCTCACGGGCCCAGCCGCTCCGCAGCACGTGGGATCTTCCCGGACCGGGGCACGAACCCGTGTCCCCTGCATCGGCAGGCAGACTCTCAACCACTGCGCCACCAGGGAAGCCCGAAAGTCGGATTTTATCCCCACTTAAAGTTAGTGTCGGAAATCAGGAGACCGCAAGCTCAAAGGATTTTGCAGAAGGAGAATGTAGCAGAGGACCAGTCGCCTACTCAGTGCAATGCCTGGACAACATCAGGCTCCTCTACTCACAATGCTCTCTAAATGGAACACCTCACTAGGTACCAGAGCCATCACAGCAGTCATGAGCTGTCCAGGCGTCCACTAGGGCTGCGTCGCACTCGGGCACAAACCAGCTTCAGAGCCCCACCTGGGAGCAGACCCAGGGCTCTGGACAGGGACAACGTACAAGCCCTAGGGGACAGGAAGCAGGGCTGCCTGTTTGTCACCCGCATCCCCCTCACCCAGCACAGAGCCTGGCATGTAACAGATGTGCAGTCAATGGATAAAGGAATGATCCAGTAACTGAATGAATGAAGGACTTCTAGAGTGTCCAAACATCCTATGGAAGCCTTAGCAGCTGCCACCCCTCTCCCTCCACCAGCATGGTAGCAGCCCCCCGCTTCTCTCTGAAGCTCCCCAGAAAAGCTGAGCTCTCCGTGGCTTCAGCCACAGCCTGAGAGGTGGCAGAGCGTGACCCCTAGCTCCAGGGGACAGGAGAGGCGGGAGGCAGGTGAGTGGCCAGGAGACGAGGACCTGATAGAGACCCATCCAACACTCCACTAATTGGGAAGGTCATAACGCTGGTTCTCTCAAGAGTAGACAGAGGAAGGGAACACATTAAATCATCATTTTTTAATTTCAGTCGGTAAAGCACTGAGGAGTAGCAAATAATATCCGAGGCGCCTACACGGTGACTGCCAGCGTCTCAACACTTGTTTCCTTCCTTGTCATCTCTCTGTTGCTTCAAGCCACGATCTGATGAATCTCTGTGCCAGGAAAAAAACAAAATTTATTAAAATTATGCTGCCAAACTGTTGTAATTTTACTTGGTCTTGCTTTCAGCTATTTAAAAGAAAAATGTTCCCTCCCCAGCCCGAGAGCTTTAAGCTTAGAAACAACACCTGCCTCGAGTCTTTCTGCTTCTTTCTTGCACAAACAGAAGGGCCTCCTATATATTGTCGTCTACAAAGGTCCAGAGAGAGAAATCTCTTGTCATTCCCCCATCCTCTGACTACATGAGGGTTGTCATTACCATACGTATGAGGCATTTTGAGATTGAGAAATTCCAGTGATCAGAATTTTGCCACATATATCCCAGGGGAGAGTGTGTGTGTGTGTGTGTGTGTGTGTGTAAATATTAATATATAAATTTTTATGTGTGCATATACACAAGCAAAAAGCCAAAAAGACTTGACCTCCATTGGGTTGTGGCCATATCAGTGACCTTGGTCCTGCAGATGAGCTGAATGGAAGAAATGGTTGTTCCTGAATGGAACAACCAAGGTGATCCCACTCGATCCTGGACAGTGGAAGGTATGGGGCCTGCCAGTCCCCTTCAGGTGAGAGGGGGCCATTATCAAGGGGTGATGGGTGTCCTCCTTGGGGATTATGAGGCCACTGGTGAGCCTCCGACTTCATGACCAATGAAACTAAAACTACCCAGAGGTAGGATCGGCCTCAAGAATGAGCTGGGGGGGCTTCCCTGGTGGCGGAGTGGTTAAGAATCCGCCTGCCAATGCAGGGGACATGGGGTCGACCCCTGGTCTGGGAAGATCCCACATGCCGCAGAGCAACTGCGTGTGCCACAACTACTGAACCTGCACTTTAGAGCCCGCGAGCCACAACTACTGAGCCCACGTGCCACAACTACTGAAGCCCACACACCTAGAGCCCGTGCTCCATAACAAGAGAAGCCGACGCAGTGAGAAGCCCGTGCACCGCAACGAAGAGTAGCCCCCCACCCCAGCCCAGCTCACCTCAACAATAGAAAGCCCGCGTGCAGCAATGAAGAGCCAACGCAGCCATAAGTAAATAAATAAATAAAATCTATAAAAAAGAATGAGCTGGTGAAAGCACCTCTGGAAAATCAGGGCAGCTGATGCTGGGGGAAGAAGCAAAAAGTTTGGGGGTCTGGCAAAAGCAATCCCAGCCAAACTAGTTGGTGGCAGAACTTCAGTGGAGTTAAGAAATCAGCAGTCTGTGATCACATTCATCTCCTCAACTCATGTGTTTCTGTGTTGTTTGGCTGGGATTTGTTTTTCCATGCATTTCCTAATAAGATTCCTTTGGGGAAAGTCCAGCCTCACTTCAGTTGAATGAAGGGATGAGAGGAGGCAGACAGCTGGACCAAGTCACCAGTAGACATCAGGCTTCTCCCCAGCCACTCGGAGGAGTGGTGGCCCTGGCAGCATCTCAGCTGGAAGCAGTGCGGTGGGTAGGAGAGAAAAGCGAACCACAGGAGCTGGAGGTTAGAACCCTGTGCCCCTGGGGTACTCCCTCTCACCCCCTTAGCTCCTTGAGTCTCTAACCTTCGTTGTCTGCCCTGAAGAACGTGCGCTGGGGACTGAGGAGGGAGAATAGTGTTCTGAGCACAGCTGCGCATTCAGACAGATGGAGATCAAGGACTCAGCTCTGTCACACTAGGCTGAGTCACCTTGGAAATGATACTGAATATCTCCAAGCCTCAATTTTTTCATTTGCTAAAAAGGAATAACAGTAGTTATTTAATCATTGCTGGAATTAAATGAGATAAAAATATACTTAAAAGTTTTTATGGCTCAGTCAGCCCATCACCTCCCACCTCCTCTGGGAAAAGCCCTCCTCCTTCCGGAACTACCCTTCCCCCACACCTCTACTTCAGCATCCACATGGGAGTCATTACCTTTTTACATGACCTTAACCACAGTGACTGACCAAGAGGTAATCCCCCCCCTAAGTTATGCCAGGAACAGTAGACACCCCATAACTACAGTCATCGGTCCGGGGATGGGCATGTATCTTAAGCAAGCCCCTGGGACTCTTCAAAAGGAAGAGAGGCGGCAGATGTTGAAGTCCTCGGCTCCAGTCACCCCACCCTTCAGTGGTCTGGCTACACGCTAATCTGAATTATGTTCGTGTCACATGTGACCAAAAGAATCCTGTATAAGCCAGGAGTGGAGTGTTCAAAGTGAAAAATCCTAAAATGTGAACAGGTTGAGTTGAGGGCAGTACGGTTGTTTTAACACGTTTGCAAGTTCTTTTTTTTTTTAATTTAACATCTTTATTGGAATATAATTGCTTTACAGTGGTGTGATAGTTTCTGCTTTATAACAAAGTGAATCAGCTATACATATACATACATCCCCATATCTCCTCCCTCTTTTGTCTCCCTCCCACCCTCCCTATCCCACCCCTCTAGGTGGTCACAAAGCACGGAGCTGATCTCCCTGTGCTATGCAGCTGCTTCCCACTAGCTATCTATTTTACCTTTGGTAGTGTATATAAGTCCATGCCACTCTCTCACTTTGTCACAGCTTACCCTTCCCCCTCCCCATATCCTCAAGTCCATTCTCTAGTAAGTCTGTGTCTTTATTCCCATCTTGCCCCTAGGTTCTTCATGACCTTTTTTTTTTTTTTCTTAGATTCCATATATATGTGTTAGCATGGAGAACAGCATGGAGGTCCCTTAAAAAACTAAAAATAGAACTACCATATGACCCAGCAATCCCACTACTGGGCATATACCTTGAGAAAACCATAATTTCAAAAGAGTCATGTACCAAAATGTTCATTGCAGCTCTATTTACAATAGCCAGGACAGGGAAGCAACCGAAGTGTCCATCGACAGATGAATGGATAAAGAAGATGTGGCACATATATGCAATGGAATATTACTCAGCCATAAAAGAAACAAAATTGAGTTATTTGTAGTGAGGTGGATGGACCTAGAGCCTGTCATACAGAGTGAAGTAAGTCAGAAAAACAAATACCGTTTGCAAATTCTTGACACACCTTCCATCAAGAGGAGAAATCTGTCCCCTCCCCCGACACTGGGCAAGACTTAGTGACTGCCTCAATGAACAGAATGTGGTGGGAATGACAGTGTAGGATTTCTGAGCTTAGGAGGAAAAGAGCCACAGGGCTTCTGCCAGTTCCTCTTGGGACACTCGCCCTGGGAGCCTTCAGTCGCCATATAAGAGATTTAGATCCCTGAGACCGCCGTACGGAGAGACCACGAGGAGAGAGAGTTGCGCAGGGAGCCCATCAGGGGATAAAGACGACTTTGAGAGGACCCCAGCCCCAGCCACTATCTGAGACCACGAGCCAGAGCTGCCTCACTGAGCCCAGTCAACCCCCAAAATCATGAGCAAAAAAAAAAAAAAAAAAAAAGGGATTGTTATTGTTTTAACCACTGTTTGGGGGTGGTTTGTTGCCCAGCAACAGGCAACCAGAGCAGCAAAGGGAAGACGGTCAGGATCCCTTCATTCTCTCTTTGGTAAGAATCAGTTAAGCTGTTTGTTCATCGATTACCTGCCGTGTCTGGGGACTCAGCCCACTGAGACTAGAGCCTTGGGAACTTGGGTAAGTTGAGAAAAATTAAATGTTCGTGTTGCCTGTAAATTACAGGACCATAAGAAGCTATATCCGGAGCTGATGAAAAGGAATGGACATCACAAAAGATGTGGAATTGTGGAATTCGGAAATGACTTTCGATCATTTCTAAAGGCTGAGGAGGTAGGCCTGTTTGCGGTTTTGCACAAGGTAATTGCATTTTTGGAAAGATCTCAGATGGAGAGAGAGAGAGTGTGTGTGTGTGTGTGTGTGTGTGTGTGTGTATGCGTACGCACGCATGTGTACACACATACCCAGGTACTGAATAGCCAACGGTATGGACTGTAATGGATTTATTTTTCCCTTTACCCAGCACTCCTCCCTTCTTTTGAGAACAACCCTCTCTCCCTCTTCCATTAGAAGGACCATCCCTCCCCCTCCTCCTTCACTACAAGGTCTGAAGCCGCCATTGCCATCTTCTTACAATACCCACTATCACCATTGATCAGGAGGTAGAAACCTGACCCAAGCCAGCCATCCCGGGCCCTTCCCCAGCATTGTTCACACTTGAACTGGGATGGGAATAGTAGGGTTGGAGGGAGAGACCCCTCCTTTCTAAACTTGGATCTGTTGAGACGTAAGTCCAAGTCTGATAGTCGAAATGGTTCTAGCCTCTTGAAGAATCACATCAACCCAGAAAAAATAATTAATGAGAGACCAGGGAAGCCTGTACAGCGCTTCAGTCCCTACCTTTTCCACCATTTATTGGTATCAGCTAAAAATTCTTGGCCAAATTGCTTGATTCTATCATCCTCAACCGAGAGAATCTTTAATGCAGTACTAGGTACCTAGAAAGGGGCCAATTAGCTGTTTCCTACTGCTGTGCTTCTAGCAAGAAGGAGAGAAGTCAAGTGCGCATGAGAAAATCGCCGAAAGCCACACTCCACCGGGGCTTAGTGAGCCACCAAGTCGGCTCACCTCATCACCCTACTGGGAGCCCTTAAAATGTAGGAACGCCCAGATCCCACCCCAGGCCTCCACATGGGAATCTTGAGATGGGACCTGGATGCCGAGATATTGTTAAAATTCCCTCGGTGGACTTCTGATGACATAAACACAGGTGTTTATCTCCACTTCCTCCTAAAGCCTGATAAAATGACAGCAAAAGAGTTAAAGAGGGACTTCCCTGCTGCTGCAGTGGTTAAGAATCTGCCTGCCAATACAGGGAACACAGGTTCGATCCCTGGTCTGGGAAGATCCCACATGCCGCGGAGCAACTAAGCCCGTGCACCACAACTACTGAGTCTGCGCTCTAGAGCCCATGAGCCACAACTACCGAGCCCACGTGCCTAGAACCCGTGCTCCACAAGAGAAGCCTCTTCAGTGAGAAGCTGCGCACCTCAAAGAAGAGTAGCCCCGCTCGCCGCAACTAGAGAAAGCCCGCGTGCAGCAACAGAGACCCAATGCAGCCAAAAATAAATAAATAAAATTACACACACACAAAAAAAAGAATTAAACAGCTAAAAATATACAAAAAACCCCCCAGCAGACGAGAAATGTCAATAACATTCTGTAACATGGAAACTACATGGAGAGTCAAAAAAGATAGCTGAGTCTTAAGTGCCTTCTGGGAAGGCAATCAGAGGCAAGGTTATTGTACCCCAGGACCCCAGGAAGACTCAGGAGTTGGTAATATTATGTACCCCTGAAGGCAGAGGTACAAAGCAAGGTTGCAAAGAAGAGGATGACTGATGGGAAGTCTATGTAAGAAGCAGTTCATGCCCCGGGTGCCTGCCCCATCCATGCAGCCAGGTAACAGCTCTTCCCCCGCCAGGCAGAAAACTAGGTTCATTCTGGGAGGATAACCAAGACAGCAGTGGGAGTCTGCGGCGTAGGCACAGGTGAGGGCAAGATGAGATGCATCTAAAAGAGGAAAAATTGAAGAAGATACTGCAAGCTGTATGGACAGAACCTCCTGCCCCTTCCCTTCTTGCTCCCCAAATGCTGGAACTAAATTGAAATTCTCAAGACAAGAGTATACAGAGGATTCCTCTCCAAGAAAACTGATGGGCCCAAGGGAAAGACTCCCTCCCAGATAAAAACATGTGGGTGTCCCCAACAAAAAGCCAAGTGTCCCCGTCCATCTTCCACACCAGCCCATAGTCCTGCTCATGCACACGAAGCTCCCATTCAGCTTCTCAAGACCTCACACTTAAGTGGCAATGACAGCCAAGGATCCCAGACAAGTGAGGAAAACCACTACAGGAAAAGAGAGTCCAAAACCAATACACAGGACAAAGAAACCAGGAGGAAATAAAGACGATGCAGGGAATAGAAGAAAAATTCCTTAAAAACTGTAATTCAAAAATTCAAATAATAAATAATTTTTTAAACTGTAATTCATATCCTCTTAGATATAAAGGAAGGTATTACATCAATGAAACTAGACTAAAATGCTATTTTTAAGCATCATTTGAGAAGACATATGACAGCAGAATTAAAGAAGTGGAAGATAAAGATGTGAAAAATTCACAGAAATTAGAATTTTTTAATGGGAAATTTTTAAAAAATGAATGATCATTCAAAAGATATTAAAAAATGCGAAGACATGGGCTTCCTTGGTGGCGCAGTGGTTGAGAGTCCGCCTGCCGATGCAGGGGACACAGGTTCGTGCCCCGGTCCGGGAAGATCCCACATGCCGCGGAGCGGTTGGGCCCATGAGCCATGGCCACTGAGCCTGCGCTCCGCAACG
This sequence comes from Neophocaena asiaeorientalis asiaeorientalis, assembly GCF_003031525.2. Classification (NCBI taxonomy): domain Eukaryota; kingdom Metazoa; phylum Chordata; class Mammalia; order Artiodactyla; family Phocoenidae; genus Neophocaena; species Neophocaena asiaeorientalis. The sequence goes on from NW_020175318.1 coordinate 1,287,618, forward strand.
GGAGAGGCCACAACAGTGAGAGGCCTGCGTACCGCAAAAAAAAAAAAAAAAAAAAGCGAAAACATAGGGAAAGAAATTGACTTCCAAAAGGGACAAGAAAAATTCTTAGAACTAAAGGATACACATTTCCCTTTTATGATGCTGTAGGTGGCAGAAAGTCCAATCTCAAAACCCAAAAAACACTGGGTGACTGTTCATCATATCTTTACACTGCTTACATTCACAGGGAATACATGGGAATAATAAAATAAGAGTACTTACCAAGGGCTTGCTCTATGCCAGCTACATGTTGTGTTTCCTATTCCCTATAACTCGTTTAATCTTCATGGCAATCCTATGAAGTAGGCACTGTTATCTTTCCCACTCGCAGATGAAAAAATTAAGACTCAAAGAAGTAACTTTGGGAGCTGTGACTCAACCCAAGACGGTCTGTCCTACTAACCGTTACATTCTTATGCATCTTGTCTGTTAATGCCAACTGTGTATATGTACGCACACACACACACACACACACATACACACACACACACAGATCTTTTTTTCCCAACTTTTAGTGGGTTTTATTATCGTGTTTAAAATCTCCATTCCCCCCAACTCCATGCCACTGTTCCCAGATTCTTTTTTTTTAATTGAAGTATAGTTAATTTGCAATGTTTTGTTAGTTTCAAGTGTACAGCAAAGTGATTCAGTTACACATATCTATCTATCTATCTTTCTATCTATCTATTCTTTTTCAGATTCTTTTCCATTATAGGTTTTTACAAGACATTGAGTATAGTTCCCCGTGCCATATAGTAGGTCCCTGTTGTTTACCTATTTTATATACAGTAGTGTATCTGTTAATCCCAGCACACACACAGATCTTTACCTGTGCCATCCCTTGCTCTCACTACTTGGGTAGCTGCTAACAAGTCTTATTATTTGTTTTTATGGTGGTTATTTTACTTTTCAGAAAGACTTTTAGTCCTTTGTACTACTTCACATTCTCAAGTTTTAACTAAATTGGTCATTTCTGCTTTTCATTTGGGAGAAATGTGAAAAAATAGATCAGTCCTTGGGTCTGTTACATCAGCTCATATGGCCTTTTAACCTCCCAGTCGGTCCTTGGAAGTCAAAATCCCCTAGAAAAGAAAAATCTTTTTTGTCCTGTTTGATGAAGTGGGGACCTGTTAAGGAAGGACTTTGCAGGGACGGAGAAAAGTACAAATGCTTGTCCCTCGCATTCTCTGTGAAATGCAAAGACCAGCTTGGCAGCCAGTATTGATAGATCTTGGGAGAGGAGCAAGACCGCCTTTCACCAAGGAACGTTTCATTTGAAATTGCAAAGATAATGTCAACTGTGTCTGTCTTTGGACTTTATTCTAAAGGAAGAGTATATCTTCAGCTGGGCCAAGCCAACCCTCTCCGGATAAAGGCAATGACAGAAACTTTCAAGACATGTTGTCTACTATGGAACACTATTATACACCAGCACCGAAAAGCAGGGAAAAAGCTCATAAAATGCCTCAAAGGCTACACTGTTACTGCACAGCAAGAAGAGGACTTTCTTCAAAAAGGCACATTTATGCAATTGCTTAAGTTCTGCCTGTCCATCGAGGTGGTCTGAATGTGTCTGTTTCCATAGTGTCTCTAATATTCCCCTCCTGCTCCGTAAAGATTCTGCAGAAGCAGTGCCCAACTGCTGGCAGAGATCATCTCTTCCAACTCTCAAAGGTGAAAAGAGCAATGAGGAAATTAGCGTTGGCTGCAGGCCAATATGTGCTAGCTGTGTATTGCTGAAGCAGACAATAGAGAGATCAGAAAACAGGGGTTATACCTACCAAAAGGAGAAAAGGTGGGTACAATAATGGGCCAGCTTTCAAGAGGAGGCTGTCCTGTGAAGTACTGAAAACAACTTTTTGGTCACGTGAGAACATTATTTTCTTAAGCCACCAAGTTACAATTATGCTGTTGACTACTTAAGGGATTATTAGAATCTTGGAAATCACCTGTATATCAAACAAAACAAATGGCAACATTCAACAAGGAACAGCAATCATTCAATCATCCCCAAATGGACAACACTCAAGGCATTTCGCTTGAATATTTTTAAATTAATTTTTCTAAATTGCTTAAAAAAGTATTTTGCCATTTACCCAGGTTTTCACGTTATCTCATTTTGAACTTTAAGAAAACTTTATGGAGTGGACAGGCCTGCTATTACTCTCCCCATTTTACAAAGAAGGAAACCAAGGCTCAGGAAAGTTAAGAGGTTGGCTCAAGGTCCCACAATTAGTAAGAATAATGGCTAAATTAGTGCAGTACTTTAGAAGACACAAAGCACTTTCAAGTACATCATATTCCATGGAATGCACCTAACAGTCCTATGAGAATAATGTTACTGATAGGTTCATCTCTCAGAGATAAACTGAGGCTCTGAGGGGTGAGAAGGTTTTCACAGTTGCTAACATTGGTCCATATAAGACCCACATCTCAAATTTCAAATCTCACCCTCTTTCCACTTGAGTTCAAACCCAGCTCTATCAAGTACAAATCCACTGCGCCTTCTTCTAAGCCATCTGCCCTTGAAGAAGATGGAGAAATAAATCTGCTTCCTCTTTAACAGGCAGTTGTTGAGACAGATGTTTTGAGAGGTTTAGCATCCTTGGGTTCTATGTTGACTGTTTCAGCTCAGCTCACAGGATATTGGAGCAATAGTCTACCCAGCAGTCAATTTAAACTGATTTACAAATGGAAGATGCCTGGGAAACTGTAGAAGTCTTAACATGCCCTTATAGAGCACAATATTTGGCATTTTAGATCCAGCTAAGAACATCCATGGCTTAAGAACAGCTCAGTGTGTCTTGGAATGCCACCGCTAAGACCTGAACCAAACCAACATACTCGAAATGAAGAGGACTAAATAAGGTAGTTTCAAACAACACGATACTCAAGCAGCCATCTACAAAATGCCCAGCTGTCCTGTGTAACCTAGACACTCCTTCTTTAGAGTAATCTAAATTGGGGTCCAGTGTGGGAGACAGTGTATCTACAAACAAAGCCCAAACGTTATTATTCTTCACTTGGCATTCTGTCACTTTCCTTATTTTCTCATTCAAAGTTAACCTTATTTTGGCATTGATTTTGGTGTCTAATTTCATTTTTCAAGCGAAATTTAAAGACTGTCATTTCCACACACATGCACCCCATGAGAAACAGCTCTGGTGACAACTTTTTTAATTAAAGTTCCTCATGACCAAACAATAGCGCTTCATTCATCTGAATTGAAAGACCAGGTTGTCAGAAAATCTGTAAGCTGTTTCCACAAAAATCCCCAAGTGCTATGAATAGCGCCTCTGTCCAGCTCCCTTCATAGATCTGGCTGGCTTCAGCACAAAACTTGGCTCAGTGGGTTTCATAAAACCAGTCTTGAGCTGCCATACATACCCAGGGGGTTTTGTGTCGACTCTGAAAATACCATGTATTTGCCGTGTATTTAATCCTTTCATGCAACATACTCATTCACTCAGTTTCCACATTCCTGAAATACTAGAAGTTTCTAGGGTGTTCAAGGTCCGCTTTGAGACATCAAATTAGCTGATTGCTTTTTAAGTTTTGTACAAAACATTAAGAACTACTCTCCTTTCAACATTCTTACTTTCCTAAACAACGTGAAGGCTGGGTGAGAAGAGAAAAACTTAATATTGGGATGAAAAAGTCCCAAGTGTTTCTGTTTCCTTTTATGGAATTCTTGTGTAACTATGTAAAGAATCTTTGAATTCAATGCCGAATCTCAATGTCAAAGGAAATCTTGGTCCCAAGAGAATTGCTAAGGATTTAAAACAGAAAATAGCTCACATGACATGTGTAGCTGGCATAAGTCTGAGAAGCCAGCTTATTAGGGAAGCTACTCTTTGAATTGCAGCATGAAAGGCTGATCTCGTGGCTGCAGACAGTATCTTGACTCAGGGAAGGTAGAGCAGGTGCCTATGGTGATTCTCAGATTTTGCATTTGATTTTTTTTTTTTTTTTTTTTTTTTTTTTTATTTCAAAGGGGAGTAATTTTTTTTTTTTTTTGCAATTAAATGAGAAGTTAGGAGCCTCTTGATTGCTCACGTTTGTTTTTGGTACAGCTGCTCCCAGGAGAAGCGGGATCTTCGCCATCTGTGAATCGGCAGTGACTCCCAACTTTACGTCGTAGCATATGTTAGCAGCAGTTTTCTGTTGCTCGTGCACTTGATATGCTCCTTGAAATCCCTACTTAAAACTCACTTCTCCTGTGCTTCCGTGTGTGTAAGCCCACCAGCTTGCTCCTGGGTCACTATCCTGTGTCTCCATTTAATTTAGCACCTACTACACGCCTGTTCCTCTCTATGCTCTCAACAACCTTCAGGGATAGGTCGTTTGTTTAAATTTATGTTATTGAAGTATAGTTATTTACAATGTTGTGCTAATTTCTGCTGCACAGCAAAGTGTTTCAGTTTTACATATATATACATTCTTTTTCATATTCTCTTCCATTATGGTTTATCACAGGAGTTTTTTTCTTTCTTTTAAATTTATTTATTTATTTTTGGCTGCGTTGGGTCTTCGTTGCTGCATGCGGGCTTTCTCTAGTTGTGGCGAGTGGGGGCTACTCTTTGTTGCAGTGCGTGGTCTTCTCATTGCGGTGGCTTCTCTTGCTGCGGAGCACGGGCTCTAGGCACGCGGGCTTCAGTAGTTGTGGCTCGCAGCCTCAGTAGTTGCGGTGCACGGACTTGGTTGCTCCACAGCATGTGGGATCTTCCCAGACCAGGGCTCGAACCCATGTCCCCTGCATTGGCAGGCGGATTCTTAACCACTGAGCCACGAGGGAAGCCCCTATCACAGGATATTGAACATAGTTCCCTGTGCTATCCAGTAGGACCTTGTTGTTTATACATCCTATATAGAACAATTTGCATCTGCTAACCCCAAACTCCCAATGCATCCTTCCCCCACCTCTCCTCACCCTTGGCAACCACAAGTCTTTTCTCTGTGAGTCTGTTTCTGTTTCATAGATAGGTTCATTTGTGTCATATTTTAGATTCCACATATAAGTGATATCACATGGCATTTGTCTTTCTCTGTCTGATTTACTTCACTTAGTATGATAATCTCTAGGTCCAACCATGTTGCTGCAAATGGCATTATTTCATTCCTTTCTATGGCTTAGTAGTATTCCATTGTGTATATGTACCACATCTTCTTTATCTATTCATCTTTTGATGGATATTTAGGTTGTTTCCATGTTTTAGCTATTGTGAATAGTGCTGCTGTGAACATTGGGATGCATGTATCTTTTTGAGTTATAGTTTTGTCAGGGTATATGCCCAGGAGTGGGATTGCTGGATCGTATGGCAACTCTATTTTTAGTTTTTTGAGGAACCTCCATACTGTTCTCCATAGTGGCTGCACCAATTTACACTCCTTCAGGGATAAGTTTTGATGTCCCAGTTGTACAGATGAGCAAAGGGAGGTTCAGAGAGATCAAAGGAATTCAGCCACAGTCACAAAGCTTGTCACTGGGAGAACTGGGATTTGCTCCCAGGGCTACCTGACCGCAGAGCCTGGCCTAGCCATTCCCAGTGTCCTGCTCGTTAGTGATGCACCATGTCTGCCTGGAGGAGGAGAAGGCCTATGAACAGCGAAGAGCCTTGGCCACATGTGTATAAACGTCACACGGATGATGGGTGAGGCTCGTAGATTCAGCAAGACTTCCAGATCATCTAGTTCAAACTTCTACCCCAATCAACAACAATCCCTCCACAGCAGTCCAGTTTCCCAGCCTGTACTTGAGTTGTTTTTAAATGAAAAAAAAAAAAAGGGTAGATGGCCATGGCTATGATCACATTTACGTGTAAATATTCTTCCAGTGTTTGCGTTTCTGCAGCAACGTTCTATTTGGGAACGATTGTGCAAACAGCCACGATCAGGTTGGATCAGTGTATTCCCACCAGCAGAGCCAGGCCCACAGGAGAGACTCCGTATTAAGGTATATTCAGGAATTGCAGCTCTTGTTGCTGTTTATATGCCTTCCTGGGGCTGACAGTCTCGCAAGTGGTTCCCCAAAGGGCGGAACAGCATCCTTTTGAAACTGCACAAACAACATGAAAAACAGCACACAAATGCCAAAAGCAGAGGAATCTCTTACAATTCCACTGGCTGAATTAATCATCTGTTTTCATTCTCCCTGCTTCCTGCTAGTCCTTGCCACATGTAAACATGATTTTTAGGGTTGTAATGAGGTATACATGCAATTTGCTATTCCACTTTGTGTGCTTAACATTATATCATAAGCATTTTCTGTTGCTACACAGTCTGCCTGATTCTAAGTTTTAGTGACTGCATGATAACCCATCAAACTGACACAACATAATTTACTTAACATCTCTTCGGTTGTTTCTAGTTGTTCATTATAAATTACTCCACAATGATCATCTTCATTTTTATTGACTTTTATTGACTTTTCCTTCTTTTGGATTCGTTCCTTGGCGTCAAAAATCGGTATACTCTTTTAAAAATAAAGTTGATGTAAGTGGATTCTGTGTTGAATTTTTTGTTGTTGTTGTTGTTTTTTCGGTACGCGGGCCTCTCACTGTTGTGGCCTCTCCCGTTGCGGAGCACAGGCTCCGGACGCGCAGGCTCAGTGGCCATAGCTCACGGGCCCAGCCGCTCCGCGGCATGTGGGATCTTCCCGGACTGAGGCACGAACCCGTGTCCCCTGCATCAGCAGGCGGACTCTCAACCACTGCACCACCAGGGAATTTTATGACATACAACAGATCCAAGTCCTTAGTAGACTTCACATCAGGTATGGTTGTTCATCCACATATTACTTAGTATTTAGGTGTCTAATCACTTCGTGTCATAAATTAATAAAATTCTGCTCTCAATGAGCTTACTTTCCACAAGAAAGTAAAAAGGCAGGTTTTTAAAAAAGAGTTAAGCAATTTTCAACTCTTCCCCCAAAGAAAGTTTTTTTAACTTTTGTTATCTTTCCTTTTTTAAGTCAGCCACATCTACGTTTTATAGTCTTCAAGCACAGGTTTTTAAGCAGGAGGATGAGGTCACTGGATTTGTTATTCAGGCAGCTCACTTTGTCCCCAACATGGGAGGTGGCCTGGACAGGGTAGAGGAGTAGCAGGGGTCCAGTTAGGAGACCCTAGCAGTAGTCCCAGCAGGACAGGGTGAGGCTCTGAGGTATGTAGGGCAGATGTGATGGGGATGGTCAGAAGGGGCCAACGCAGGTGACAGAATGGTCAGAGCTTGGGCTTCCTTGGAGGCGCAGTGGTTAAGAATCCGCCTGCCGGTGCAGGGGACACGGGTTTGAGCCCTGGTCCAGGATGATCCCACATGCCGCACAGCAGCTAAGCCCATGCGCCACAACTACTGAGCCTGCGCTCTAGAGCCCATGAGTCACAGCTACTGAGCCCACATGCTGCAACTACTAAAGCCCATGACCCTAGAGCCCGTGCTCCACAACAAGAGAAGCCACAGCAATGAGAAGCCCATGCACCACAACAAAGAGTAGCCCCCGCTCAGTACAACTATAGAAAGCCTGCTTGCAACAACGAAGACCCTACACAGCCAAAAATAAAAATAAATAAATAAAATTTATAAAAAAAAAAAAAGAATGGTCAGAGCTTGAAGGTCAATCAGATATGCAGGTTAGGCAAGCGAACTTGTTTGCCAGGTTTTGGGAGATTTTCAGAATGATCCTGCCTCAGGCTTAGGTGTAGGAAAGAGAGACACCTGCTAATTCAGAGTCCTTTGAGGTACCCCAAATCTGAGCTCACCTGCCCAAAATGCAGCCATAGGGGGGGTCATTCATTTAAGTTGACATCCTCTCCATCAGCCTCCAGTTATGAGGTGACCTGCTCTTGAATGAATAACACATTATGACATCATCCACAATGTGGTACTGGAGAAGGGACGCTGGGCTAGGGAGTCAGAGAACTGAGTCCTAGTCTTTGCTGCATGGCCACAGGGAGTCACTTGATCCTGCTAAGCCTCAGTTTATTTATCTTTAAAATGGGGATAAAAATGACTGTGCTGCCTCTTTCACAAGTTGTGTTTGAGTATCATGTGAGCTCACATATGTGAACTGTCTGTAAACTCTGTTGTACAACACAGATGTTGGAGGGGTGAGAGGGCAGGAAAGGGAGGCAGGAAGCTGATCACGTCACCAGCTGTTGCTGAATGGCGGAGAACAGAGCCTTAAATGAGTGGGACACAGGACAGGGAAATGTTGATGAGTGTACCTGAAGGGTTGTCTTAATCTGTTCAAGTTGTCATAACAAAATACCACAGACTGGGCGGCTTAAACAACAGACACTTATTTCTCATACTTCTGGAGGCTGGGAAGTCCTAGATCAAGTTGTTGAGGACCTGGTGAGGACCCTCTTACTGCCTTGCAGATGACTGCCCTCTCACTGTGTCCTCACAAGGTGGAGAGAGTAAGCTCTGATGTCTCCTCCTCTTCTTATAAAGGCACTAATCCCATCACGGGACCCCACCCTCATGACCTCATCCAAACCAAATTACCTCCCAAAGGCCCTGCTTCCACATACCATCCATGGGGGCCAGAGTTTCAACATATGAATGGCAGAGCACTGGAGAACAGAGCACTAAGAGAAACAGACCTAAATGGGAGGCTGATGGGACTCTGAGCACCCGGAATAAGGGGATGCTTGAGGACGGTGAGTAAGATGTGAATCCTGGCTCTGTCACTTTCTACAGCTGGACAACTTGGATGGGTTACTAACTTTGCCACACCTCAACCACCTCCTTTAAAATGAAGACTTAACTGTTCATCCACCAAATATTTTATTGAGTTGCTACTGTATGCCAGGAACGGTTGTAGGTGCTGGGGATAAAAAGGTACACAAGACAGGCCACGTCCCTGCCATTGTGAAGCATATATCCCCAAGGGATGGTAACAGTGTCCCATGGGGTTGCTCTGAAGAGTCCGTGGTATAAGCTGCATGGCATGGCGATTGTGCAGAATATGTGCTCTAGAATTGTTAGCTGCTATTATCATCTGTTTCACCATTTCTCCTCAGGTTGGTCCTGTTAAGATGCTATATGAATAGAACAAATGAATAGAAATCAGGGGCATCAACCCAGAGGTCCATTCATACGTCGCATCTGTTTGTATTTGCTGCCGTGGATAGAACTTCCAGGGTCACCTCCACGCTGCTCATTTCACTGAGTAGCCGATATCTGTGTCATTTAACCATTCTCTGGGCTCCCTTCTCCAATGAGTCCAGAAGGGCATTGCTTATTTAGGAAATGACATGTTCCGAGTTATTAATACATTCCAAATATTAAAATTTCAGTCGAAGCACTGGGAAAATCATGGCAGGCTCATAATTTAGGGAGGCCAGGTGGCTAATGAATGCTTGGTGCCCAGGAATATCTCGATTCCTCTAACCCTCTCTCCCAATTAACAAAAGCGCTGATGATCTCAGGGCTGTTTCTGGCCAGCTGGGATAAATTAGCCCACTGGCAGCTGCCCAAATGATGTATTTTAAGGGCACAGGCCATGTGGCTCTCTATTGCAAAGCAATTGGGGTCACCGTGTTTGCATATGGATTAACTTGCTGTGCAGGGATCCTACCCACTTACTGCGCCCGCTGTGGGTTGACACACAGTAGCTATTCAGCAAGGATGCAGAAGAGGCAGACCTAATGATCCTTCAGGATGCCCCCATCTTCATTTCTCTCTATTCCCATGTTTATTACTTTCAGCAAAGAGAATTCAACTGGCTTTCCCTATCTATTTTCACAGTCCCTTTTCTTAGAAGGAATTTCCCACAATTGATGGAAAAACATATCTGGATGAGTATGGCTGGAGGACCATAAAGATTCATATGAATGGGACTTGAAAGTTACCAGCTTGGCCCATTTTCCTTAGTGAGTCCAAGGCAAGGTGTGTTGAAGTCATAGTCATGTTAAATAAACTGTTGGGCTTCCCTGGTGGCAAAGTGGTTAGGAGTCACCGGTTTGAGTCCTGGTCTGGGAAGATCCCACTTGCCGCGGAGCAACTAAACCTGTGCACCACAACTACTGAGCCTGCGTGCTACAACTACTGAAGCCCGCGCCTAGAGCCCGTGCTCCACAACTAGAGAAGCCACCGCAATGAGAGGACCACGCACCTCAACGAAGAGTGACCCCCACTTGCTGCAACTGGAGAGGACCCACCCACAGCAACGAGGACCCAACACAGCCAAAAATCAATCAATCAATCATCAACTTTTAAATAAATAAATAAACTGTTAATTGGATGAGCTGTTCTCTGAGGGAAACCCAGGGCAAATCACAGTGAATGGGCTCAGGTGGTAATTGCTCTGTTGTGAAGAGTGTCAGGATGTTCCTGAGTATTCTGTCTCCGTTCCCCTGAGCAATTATGTGCAACACAGAGGAGATGACTGACTGACTCCCTCTTCAACATCAACAAACATCTACCAATGACCTACCATGTTCGACACACACCACTAAACATTGGAAGGGTCCAAAGTTGTACAAGACAGTCCCCAGCAACACAAGGTCATACAGTTTAGATGCCAATTGCTCTGCCATCCTTATGATCCGTGATCATAGGTCCTGGATTTACTAGGCTAGTTTTATTTTTCTTGCCCCCCCAAAACAGGCTAGTATTAATACTTCATTTTCTATGTCATTATCCCCATAACTCATTGAAGTACTCCAAGAATCAGCATGCAAACTGCATTTCTCAGACCACCTCTCCTATCTGGAAGGAAGGCAAAAATCCTGTCAAACCATGAGTTCTGGTTTTTAGCTAAAAATGATGGTCACTGAACACACGAGTAGCTCCTACCATAAGGTGAGTGACCATTCATAATTCTACAAAGGCAATTAACAAGGAACATGAGCCTTTCCAGCAACGTTTCCTAAACTATGACTTGTTTTCGATGGCCCTTGCGCTGCTTCTCTTTTCATTAATTAATTAACTATGCATCTATCCAATGAATGACAGTGAATAAGACACAGTCCTGACCTCCCAGAAACTTACACCACAGTCTGGAGGGGAAAACAGACAAATAACTAGGCAAATGGGCAACTGGAGAAATGGCTGGAGCCTCGTATGTTCTTTGAAGGAAGATGGACTTGACTCTGGGCACTGAGAGCCACTGTGGGGTCTTAAGCAGAGGTGGGAGGTGATGGGAGTTGCACTTTAGAAAAGTGGATCTCACTACAGTGCAAAGGGGTTGAAGGGGGGCAAGCCTGAAGGGAGGCAGGCAGACACAGAGGACGTTCTCATGATATCCCAGGGATTACTGCCACATAAAGCTCCATCAAGGGGGATTTCAGTTCTTGAGAGTGGAAAGGTGAGATGGAGCCAATGAGCCGAGAAATAGCCACCTAGAGGGGTGCAGTGGCAGGCTACGGCTCCAATTACGTATACAGGCTCTGTATCACTATGTTCTGCACATTTTCTATACACTCTGGCATTTAGATGAAGAGAAGGAGGCAGCTCAGGGATGAGTAGTGAAAAATCATCTGGAAATCAACCTACCTATGTGGACTGACAAAAATTTTAAAGGCTCAAAATTGGCTAAGCTAAAGGGAAGAAGTCCTGCTTTGATGACCCCAAAAGGCAGATAATAAACTAACCCCTGGTATGTAGCATTGAAATGTACCTTTTTTTTTTTCCTGGAGTGTATCTGCCATCAGTGCAATGGCTTTTTATTTTGTCAGTATAAAAATGTTCCCTGCACTAACTCCAAACTGGCTGCACAGCAGGAATTGGGAAAGGAAAAGCAAACAGAGCTCATGAGCTAGCTCATGAGCACGGGGATGTAGGGACTGGAACGATACACCAAGATTTAACTGCCTACGACGGCCGTACATCAACGCGCTCTCAGTCCCCCTAGTTGTGGACATTGATGTTGCCATGGGAAAGTTATAGAGAGGTGCCAGCTGTCTGAGTAGAGTAAGTGTGTGTTAGTGACACCATGGAATCCCTTTTCCCCCAGTTTTATCGAGAAATAATTTCCATATATCAATGTGTAAATTTAAGGCGAACAGAATGGTGGTTCGATTTACGTATATTATGAAATGATTACCACAATAGGTTCAGCCAACGTCCATCTTCTGATATGGTTGCAATAAAAAGAAAAGAAAAGTAGGAAAAGCGTTTTCTCCTTGTGATGAGAATTCTTAGGCTATACTCTCTTAACAACTTTCCTATCTATATACATATATATCACATAGCAGTATTAACTATAGCCATCATACTGTAAATATATTACCTCCCTAGTATTTATTTGTCTTCTAACTGGACGTTTGTACTTTTTGACCACCTTCCTCCGATTGCCCGTCCTCCCACACCCCGCCTCTAGTAACCACAGATCTGATTTCTTTTTCTGTGAGTTTTCTGATTTCGTTTTGTTTTTCTTTTAGATTCCACATGTAAGTGAGATCATACAGTATTTGTCTTTCTCTCTTGTTTCACTTAGCATGATTCCTTTAAGGTTGATTCACATTGTCAAAAATAGAATTTCCCCATTTTTTATGGCTGAATAATATTTCCCTGTATATACATTTCTCATCTTCTTTATCAACTCACCCATTGATGGACACTTAGGATGTTTCCATATCTTGGTTGTAAATAGTGCTAGAGTGAACACGGGAGTGTGGATATCTCTTTGAGTTAATGTTTTTGTTTTCTTTTGGAATCCCCTCTTTTAACCACTTGTCCACCGTTTCCTCACCTAAATGCCAGAGTATACAGGAAGCAGTAGTGATAGAAAACCCGTATAAAAGTAGCTACAACAATAGTGCTAAGATTGGAGCTCTACGCTGCTCCTCTATCCCTCTCCTGGAAAGGAGAGGTACTCCATGCGTTCCCTGGAGACCAAAAGCTGTTTCTGGTTCTCCGCAGTCCATTCCCGGACTGGGTCTCACCACCCTCTGGGAACAGAGTTCTTCTTCTGACGTTCATGCATCCATTCACGCCATCTTTTTCTTTTTCTTTTTTTCACACCATATTATTCACTCCCTCATCTCTGGCCAAGGAGTTCCACGCAGAACATTCTCCCTCTTTCCTTAACAATTTCTGCAACTCTCTTATACTTTTTTTTTTCCGTCACATCCTTATAACCCCTACTTCAACTTCAAAATCACCCTGACCTCAATATCCTCAACTCCTAGAAGCATCATCTCCAATCCGCTCTGTCCCTAAGTCCACACTTTAGACCACATTTCTACGCAGAACCAAACCACCTCTAAGTTCTCAAATTCTGTGTTCTCCCCCTCTGATTACAACCTACATAGCTTTTTCCTCTCCCACCCCATCAGGCCACCACCATCACGCCAATCCTCCTCCAAGTTCATCAGCACCTCCCAACTTCAAGGACCTCCCTTTCCAGCCCATACCCTAGAATCACTAGACCCTGACCTTCTGCCCTTCCCAAGACCATCTTCAATACCCAATTGTGATGGTTAATTTTTTCAGCTTTATTGAGGTATAACTGACATATAAAATTGTAAGATATTTAAAGTGTTACATTGTGCTGATTTGATAACATATACATTGTGAAAGAATTTCTCCCCATCTGGTTCATTCACATGTTGTGATGGTTATGTGTCAATTTCACCAGACTAAAGGATGCTCAGATGGCTGGTATAGGTATCTGTGAGGCATCTCTGGAAAAGACTAGCATTTGAATCAGTAGTCTCAGTAAAGAAAATCTGCCCTTACCAATACGGGTGGGCATCTTCCAGTCTGTTGAGGGTCTGAATAGAACAAAAGGGTGAACTCACTCTCTGCTTGAGCTGGGACACCCATCTCCCACCCTCAGACATCTGTACTCATTCTCTGGTCTTCAGGACTCTAACTGGGAATTAACAGCACCTGCTTTCCAGGGCCTCCAGGTTTTAGATGGAAAATCATGGGACTTCCCAGACTCCATAATCATGTGAACCAATCCCCTGTAATAAATAACTTTCTATTTACCTATATACACCCTATTGGTTCTGTGTCTCTGGAGAACCCTGACCAATATACCCATCACCCCCAACGTCATCCAGCGCCCTCTACCCTGCTCCTAGTTTGTTCCGAGCTAATGGGGTCCTGGCACCTTTCTGTTCTCCAGCTCCAAATGGTCACAGCTTCTGTAAACTCCATATTGTGTTTCTCATAAAACTGCTATCAACTTCTCCCACACTTCAGAAGCCCTGCTCCGTCTCCCAGCCTCTCTGCCTCAGCAGATGGCCCCCTCTGCCTCTTCCCTGACACTATCAAGTACAAGCCCTCCACCTGAATTTTTATAGCTCTTACACTTAACGTGTCCAAAATTCAGCCAGCACTCCCTCCATCTACCCAGTTATTTGTGCTCCAAATGTAGGGGTCATCTTGACATCTGCCTCTGCCCCATACCTCACACTCAATCAACCTTCAGAGCTTGTTGATTTTTCCTCCAAAAGAAATCTCCAATCCATTCCTTCCTTCCCATATCCATCGTTTGTGATTCTCCTGGTCCTAACCACCATCATCTCTCTCACTTGGACTGCTAAGGAGCCTCCTAAAACATCTACTCCTTTCAATCTTGCCCCCTTCCAATTTAGTCATTCTAGCCCACAGAGGTCAAAATGATGTTTCTATTATTTTATTTTATTTCATTTCATTGCATTTTTTGCAAGTAGTAATGTTTTATTTCTATGACTATCTATAAGGAAAAACATAGACTTATAGAAGGTCACAAATTGAGACGCCTTTTAGACTTTTCTTTCATATTAAAGATGAGAAAAAAGAGCACCAAAGAAGTGAAAAACCTTACCCAAGGTCACACAGCAAGTATATGACAAGTTTAGGAAAGAAAAGAGGGTTTTCAATTCCAAGTGTAGCACTGTTCTATAGTCTGGTAAAGTATCTCCCTATATATAGCCAAAGATCTAGGCTACCGGGAAAAGGTGTCTGAAAAAAGATAAAATCATTGTAATCAAAAATATTCAGGTAAAAAATTTATCATGAGTTTGTGTGGGTTGTAATAAAAATGATGTCTTTAAAATGCAAACCTGATCGTGCCATTCCACTGTTTCAAACCCCTTATGACCTCCCAATCCCAAGAGAAAAAAATTCAAAACTCTTAACATGGCTTTGTCTGCTGAGATAACTGCCTCTCTCTGTAGCCTCATCTCATGCCACTCTTTCTCTCATTCTCTACAATCCAGCCTCTCTTTTTTTCAAATGCCAAATTCTTTACCACCTCAAGGCCTTTGAACCCACTGTCTCTCCACACTTCCCACACCCCTACACCCATCTCCACCTGGAAAATTCTTACTCTTCTTTCGGTTCTCAGCTTAAATGTCACTTCCTCAGGGGCTCCTTCCTCTCCTGCCCAATGTAGAGTACATGTTATGTTATCTTGGGGTACCCGTACCTTTCCCTCTTATTGTTTATCATAAAGGCAGGGACACCTTTATTTTACAGTTACCTGGCTAACGACTGTCTTTCCCATTCCATTATAGGCAACTCAAGAGCAGGGACCATGTCTCATTTGCTCATTGCTGTGTCCCCAGACCTGGCACAGTGCCTGGCACAAGGGCAGAGTCGGGTCCCGACCCCCAGGAAATGAGCCCGTGGATTAGGTACAGCAGGGGGATGCGCAGAGGGGAGCAAGCCTGTGAAGTGGGGATCCCTTCATCCCCTTCACCCCGGACCTCCCGCCGTGCTCTTGCCTCTACTCTCTTTTCACCATTCTTAACGATCATTGTATAAACGTATAACCTTAAAATTGTTGAAAATATACCACTTGGGGAGAATGTGCTCAGAGGATGTAAGTGGTCTCCCTGCCCAACCCTCACCGCCATCCCTCGAGCCCCAGTCGGCTACTTTCTGTGTCGTACCTGAAACAGGCATCATTGGCTGTATGAATGCGGCAGAGTCCTGCATCCCCAGCCCCACTCCTCACCCTCTCCTCAGCATCCATATCCCCAAAGCATCCCTATCGTCACTTACTCCCCCAGACCCTCTCTCCTTCTCAGAGTTAATCTTCTCGCTTGATTTGGCTCCACCGCCTCCTTTCCCATCCCCCTTCAGCCTTCAAACATCTTTCCAGCCTGGGTGGGTTGGGGAGAACTTCCTTGATCCTCCAACTCCCTTGATCTGTCCTCCTTACTTTCTTCTCCCCTGAAAGCCAAAGTTCTCGAAAGAATCGCGTCCATTTGCAGCATTCGCTTCCTCCCCACCCACTCACTGCTATTTATTGTTTTTTTGTTTTTTTGGTTTTTTTTGCGGTAGGCGGGCCTCTCACTGTTGGGGCCTCTCCCGTTGCGGAGCACAGGCTCCGGACGCGCAGGCTCAGTGGCCATGGCTCACGGGCCCAGCCGCTCCGCGGCATGTGGGATCTTCCCGGACCGGGGCACGAACCCGTGTCCCCTGCATCGGCAGGCACAGACAGAATTCAGAACGTTCCAAAAGGTACACAGTGAAGCACCTTCCCCCCATTGGTGTCCCCAAGCCCCACGGTTCTCCTCAGAGGCAAACCCTGCTGTCAACATCCTGTGTGTCTTTCCAGAGAGCATATGCATATACATATTCTTGTTTGTATTTTTTTTTTTGGTCGCACTGCACAGCTTGTGGGATCTTAGTTCCCTGACCAGGGATCGAAACCGGGCCCTCAGCAGTGAAAGTGCAGAGTCCTAACCACTGGACCGCCAGGGAATTCCCTTGTTTGTATCTTTTATACAAATGGAGGCATTTATGAACATTTTCTACCCTTTCCTTTTTCCACTTAAAGTATCTTAGGTGATGTTCTTAGATCAGTATATTCAAAGCTTCTTCATACTTTTAAATGCCTGCCAAGATCCCTCCGTGAGGCTGTACCATAAATTCTCTGCTGTGGACACTGAAAACGTTTCTAGTCCTTTGTTCTAACAAACATGCTACAAGGAGTATCTTTGCATGTAGAGGACTTTTCCAGCCTTGTGAGCGCATCTGTGGGATAAATCCACAGAAATGAAATTATGCTTTGCATTTTGGAATTAAATTTTCTCCATAAAAGTTGTACCAATTCACCCACCCACAGCAACAAGACCTCATTTCCCCTCATACTCTCTAACAGATTGTTTTAACAAGGGTTTTTATTTTTGCCTGTCTGATAGGTGGAAAAGAATACTTTTCATTTGCATGCCTTTTTATAAATGCAGTCAAGCATTTTTCTTTTGTTGAAGAGCCATTTGAATTTCCCCTTCTGTGGAGCCTCTGTTCCTATCCTTTTATCTCTTGGTGGTCTTTTTATGATTCCGAGGACTTCTCTATTTAAGAAAATGAGCTCCTTGTCTGTGGTATGAGTTGCAAATATCTTTAGTCACTCTATGATGCTTTGAGGCATGTCTTCTGTGCCCAATAAATAAGACAACTGGAACTGCTGTCTCTTTGGTTCCCGCGCCCTCCTAACTGGGAAATCCAATGGCCTTTCCGTGTATTCCTTCTTGCTTCCGTGATTTCAGCATCTGACTCTGTGGGCCCATCCTTCCCGAACTCTCCTTTTCTTCCTGCATCACTACTTTATCCTGGATCTTCTCCCAATTTTCTGACTGTGACTACTCTTATTGCTTCCGAAATTCCCATTACAAGGGCCCTTGGGAGAGGAGGTCTTGAACTCTGCAGCAGTGCCCTGGGGCTGAGCCTCTGCAGAGTGTAAGGGGGTTTTTCAGCCCCTTACGTCTAGTGGGACGTGCAGCCAGTGGTGCCTTGTCTGAATCCAAGGCAGGTTTGGGACGTTCCCGGGCTCTTCTTTTCCATTCCCCACAGCAAGCTCAACAAGTCTGAAATTAGTCTTACCATATCCGCTCTCTCCCAACTGCTCCTCACCACTTCCTCATTTCCCTTGGGCTCCCACCACTCTCCCAGCCTCCCTCGGCCTGAAGCCTCAGTCTCCCCAGCCCAGCACCGGCAGAGACCTACAGACTCTTCTGTGCAAGTCTCTTCCACTCCTCCGCTCCTTCCCAGCTCCGCTGTCATCATACTTGTCAGCACGTGCCCCCTCTCATCAGCATCCCCTCAAAATCCAACACTTCCTCCTACCGAAGTACTGTCCACCCAACCTCCCGCTGCTCAGGAAACCGCAGGCCCTCCCCTGCACCGTCCCGTACCCCGCCTACTCCCCAGCAAAGGACTCTGCACCAAGCTAGAACCCAATTAATGAAACCTGGATCCAAATGAGGAACCACGTAGTCCTAGTACTGGCAGATGGCATTTCCAAAAGTGAAAAAACTCTCTCCTGTTCTGCTTTAAAAATACATACTATATACTATATCGATCTGTCTATCTCTCTGTATATATAGTATAAAATACATACTATATATGTACATATATAGTTAGCTATTCCTTTGGACATATCGGTGTTTTTGGTGTATGCGTGTTGCCATTGTTGTTTTTGTCTCTGTTTAACTTAGTCAATCAACAAGAATGTACTCTTATTCTGGTCTCGCCAGCTCTTTCCCTCCAGCCCCTTTGCTTGGCTTTCAGTTTTACTGCAGCTGTACCTCCTGCTAAGGCTCCTAGAGAAACCATGACAAGGGCCCATCTCTAAGACCCTGATCCACGCTCCTGTCCCAGGGCCATCCAGCAGTGCCAGGCCAGCATAAACCCTGGCAAACTTTGGCCAGTGTCCCCAGTTTCACCTTCACGGTCCTGCTCTCCTCTGCGTCCTGTTCCACCAGCACCACCGCCCAACACACACATCCAAGGACACTGCAGGAAATGGGCCTCCAGCCAAGCGTCACGGCAGAGCTCTCTGACATCCTAAGAGATCCTTGGATGGTGGAAGGAGTGCCGGCGATTTAGCATTTCTTGGGGTCAGCATCCCTAGTCTACTCACTCAGCACCACCCACCATGACACACTCACATTTACCAGG
>NW_020175318.1:1306963-1393903 GCF_003031525.2 Neophocaena asiaeorientalis asiaeorientalis
ATCTGGAAGGCAGGATGAGCTCACTGCTGCTCCAGGCTGGAGAAGGAAGGGAGGAGAAAGGTGAGGCGCCGGGAGGGGTGGGGAGCGCTGGGCTGGCCCAGGAGGGACGGGGCACGGTGCAAGCGCGCGCGCGCGCGCGTGCGCCGCGTTGAAGTGCCCGGCACGTCGGGGCAGCAGGAGAGAGCCCAGGGCGCGCGCGGAGCCGCCCAGTGTCCCGCTCCTGTGACCGCAGCCATGACGGAGAACTCGGACAAAGTGCCCATCGCCCTGGTGGGACCCGACGAGGTTGAGTTTTGTAGCCCCCCGGTGAGTACCGCCTGGGAGCCCCAGACACGCGGGGCCCGTATCCCCTGTCCCGGGTCAGCGATTTGTGTCACCGAATTGAGCTGGGAACAAATGTGGGCGCCCAAATGTGGGCTTGGGGTGGCGCCCCACGCGTGTGCGTGTGCAAGGGGCCTGGCATCCCCAGTCTGGTTTGAAGGGGAGGGTGGATAGGGAAGAAAGAGGGGGCGTCGGGTGGCTGGCGGAGAGAGACCCGCGGGGCGATGGCCCTGCACGGCGAAGTTTGTTCAGCGCACATCCACTCCCGAGCACCAGGGACCCACGGACGCAAGCGCGGCGAAAGGGGGCGCCCGGAGGAGCCCGGGGCGAGCTGTCCGACACCCCCGATGCGCCGGGTCGCTGCGCGCGGACATGACAGTCCCTCTCCCGCCGGCCCGCAGGCGTACGCCACGGTGACCGTGAAGCCCACCAGCCCCGCGCGGTTGCTCCAGGTCGGAGCCGTGGTCCTCATTTCGGGGGCGGCGCTGCTGCTCTTCGGGGCCATCGGGGCCTTCTACTTCTGGAAGGGGAGCGACAATCACGTAAGTCCGGAGGGCGGCTGCCGGCTTGCGGGCACGAGTCAGAGTGCGCGAGGCCGGGAGGGGCGCGGGGCCTGGGGGCGCACGGGATGGCTGGGTCCTCTCTGTCACTCGCGTGTCCCCTCCTAGGTGGCGCCAGAGCGGCCCCCTCGCCCCAGCTGATGCTTTCCCCTCGGGGCCTCCCGGGTACCTTCCCCCTTCTTCCAACCAACTCCACGATGCGGCTTCCCACTCACGGGCAACTTTGCAGAAAAGCCAGTCAGGGCTTTATGGGAAGATGTTAAAGACAGAGTAGCGGGGAAAAGCAGTCAGTGGACGGTTCCAAGAAAGTTCTTTTTGGCCCATCCCAGCCTGGCGTCTCCGCTAAGCAGTTGAGTGACCATGGGTAAGGCACATCCCCTCTGGCCTCGCTTTACTCATCCTTAGGAAAGAAATGGAACTAAGCCCTCTCCCAGCTGAGAAAGGCTGTGAATTTAAGACAAAGACAGTGGAGGGACATTCAGACCCAATAAGGGGACGAATTTGACCTCTCAGTAGCGCTGTCTCTCTCTCTCCCTCCCTCCCTCCCTTCCTCCCTCTCCCTTCTGTCTTCTCTCTCTCTCTCTCTCTCTCTCTCTCTCTCCCTCCCTCTCTCTCTCCCTCTCTCTCTCCCCATCTTTTAATGCCCCCTTCTCTCATGCAGTAAGGGGGAAAAAAAAAAGATCTAACTTCCTTAAAGATGGCAAATGTCTTTAAAAATCACTTCTGGCTTGGTCACGTGTGATTTAATGGTAAATGTTTTACTAACTGCTGTCCTACTTTGTATGCAACTATTTATTTTAGAGCTCAGTTGGCTCTCAAGGAATAAAAAAAGTGTTTCTGACCCAACTAAGCAAAATACCCGTGTTTTTGTTAAATACTCTGAATTTTGTTCACCTACGTAAAGGGAGGCATTTTATCTTGATGACCATTGCCAGGCTTGGTATAAGTATTTCAATTAAAGGAAAAGAATTCCATCTCCAGGGTGCACACAAAGGGCTGTTTCTTAATCACTACCCTCAGAGGATCTGTGACTGCTGTTTCCCGTTTCTCTCCCACCATGAAATTCAAAGCATGAATGAATCCCAGTACTTAGAGAAAATGGTGCTGAAAGCAATTCAGCCATTTTACACATGACATCTTCTGCAGTCACTGCATAATTTGTATTTTTAACTCAAATGCCTAACATAGATAAGCATGCCATTTAGCACTGAGTCTGTTTTAGAGACTATATCAAATTTACAAGCATCGATTTGTAAGATCAAAATTGCACAATATCTTGTGTATATTTGAAAAGTGCCTTAATCTATTTGTATATTTTAAATATAGAAGCTGGGCCAGATGCTCACATTTGAAAGCAGCATATCTGAGCATGAGAACGATGTCAGTATCTCCACCTCCATTAATAGCAGGGTTTAGATTGTCGTCCCTTGGGAAATTGTACCATCTTCAAATATAAATGCTATCTTTTAGATGACAAAACTTCAATGGTATAGGTCCTTTGGGTACAAAAATAGCTTTGCTTTTTTGGGGGGAGCGGGTAAAGATTTTGGTCCTCATATGTATTAAAATGAGCACCATTTGGCATTTAATTATTCAAGGCAAACACAGCTAACTGACAAGCTTCTAGAAAGAGAGACTGAAAGATCACCTTGAATGAGCAGGGCCTCCTTTTATCATAGCTTGTACTTTACTGCAAGATGTTTGGTTTTCTGGTTCAAGAGAGCAGTATTAAATTCTAAAAATACAGAGGAATAGTGAATCACATTTTATTGCCAACAAAGTTATCCCTGTCTCTTATAGAGGCAGGAAAATGAAGAAAATCGTGGTAGGTTTTTTTTTTTTTAACTCCCAAAATATTCCATGCTGATCCATATTACTTAAGTCTGAAAAACAAATCACAAAATACTAAATAGAGTAAATTTGGCACCATCTATGCATAGCACAGGCACAGGTCTGCTTTCCCTGAATACAAATGTAAATGGCCCAAACAAAACATAATCAAGTCTCTGTCAAACAGAAAGACATCCCCAACCAAATGAACTACCCACTCTTTGGGGATTATCTATGCCTCTGCTGCTCTATATTGGTTTATAGAGGAGAGCCAGCAGTAATTTACCTCCTATGCCTTTCATATGGGTAAATCCCCTTAGGACAGGTTTACTGGAAAGCAGCTAGAGAACTCTGAAGCATTGGAGTGCTAATAATCAGGGGACAAGCGACTGGGCTCAAATATTGAGGCCATGCTTCATCCACATTATTGTAAATGGAACAAGGCATTGAAATATGGGAAACTCCCACCAATATGACATAACTGACAACCCTACCCCGTGGGATGAGGCGAAGACGTCATTGCTTGGGGCCTTTATTCTCAGCCTGATTTTTCAAGACATTGTCCCAAACATGATGTAATTATCTTATGAACCCAGGCTTTATTAGAAACTCATTAGCAAACCTCCTTGGCTGTAAAAGGTACCATATTGAGCAGGCTATTGGCACATAATAAACCTTCTTTGTGCTTGGACAGAAATAGCCTTAGGTGCTAACAGCTCCATCAGTTTAGAGCAGATAATGTGATTACTGCTCCACCAACCGAGCCACTTTCTGAGCTCAGGGCCCAGTACTTTGGAAATAACTTCCGACTTTTTACCACCCCCCAACCCAAGGCACTTCAGGAGGGCACAAACCCCCATTGCTGCCTCATGCAGACAGTGTACTGCTTCTGAAAGCCGGGCTGCAGCTACATTACAAAGGACGCCTCGTTAGGGAGCTTTTGCTGGCGGGGAGGTGGCGAAGGGTGGTAGAGGAAAGTGAAATTAGGATAAAAGCCACAGTTCTAGTGTTGCGATCTTGTCTCCTTAAGACCCGCTAAGAATTTGCAAACAGTTACTTAAATTTAGGATTGCTTGAGTAGTAAAAAGCTTACGTGCAATGCTTAAAAAAAAAAAAAAAAAAAAAAAGCCTCTTGTCTCATGAGTGAAGGAAGGACACTCGTGCCAGCAGAAACTCACATGCGCGTTGTCTGCCATGTGCCCTTGGACAGCCAAAATTAGTTCAAGTGAATAGCGGCTGCTCAGAGAGCACAGGGGCAGAACAGAGCCTGCTTTCTGAGCTTTACCTGCAGAAAGCCCTGGCTCAGCCAAAGAAAACAGGTTTCCCCAAACTGGCTGATGGTGAGGACGCCTGAGGTGCAAAGTGAAAACAGATTGGTGGGCTCTGCTCCCGCTTCCCCTAAAGCAGAACCCCTAGAAGTGGTTCTTTTTTATTTCTTTTTTGCGGTACGCAGGCCTCTCACTGTTGTGGCCTCTCCCGTTGCGGAGCACAGGCTCCGGACGCGCAGGCTCAGCGGCCATGGCTCACGGGCCCAGCCGCTCCGCGTCATGTGGGATCCTCCCGGACCGGGGCACGAACCCGTGTTCCCTGCATCGGAAGGCGGACTCTCAACCACTGCGCCACCAGGGAAGCCCCTAGAAGTGGTTCTTATGATCAGGTGAGCTGTGGAGACAGTGTCCTACAGGAATCGAAGTTCATCAGAACGAGGGAAGGAGGGTCACTGAGAATGAGGCTGAACTGCATGCCGGCATTTTCTCTTCCACTGACCAAGGGCTGTTACCTAAAAGGGTACACGCTAGCAAAGCCGTTTCTACGTCTCTGCTGATAAACTAAAATAGCACCCTGTGGGTCTTGCAATAATGACTTTTCTACAAGTAATGATCCAATAACAACAGATACTTTTCCCAGGGTTTGTCCATGCTGCGGTCAGGCATTCGTCATGATGAGGGAGAAAATCAGGCTTGAATTGAATCTGAGCTCTTTGCAGTTCCGACCTACTGACCTGACACTAAGTAGCAAGTGTCTTTCATCAGTTCCCATTCCTTCCCCTTTAAAGATTTTATAGCTTATATATCATATAAGAGATATATTATATATCATATATAAGATATAGATATATACATATATATACCTTGAAGAAAAAGGAAGAAAAGACAAGAAAAGGAACCCACCTACTACCCCATGACACAGAGAATGTTCTAGAGCAGCGGCATACTGAACAGGAGCAGTGTGTGAATTACTTTTTAAACTATTGTCCTTAACAGATGTCTAAACTAAGAGAGCCCTTTGGATCATCTAATTTAGTGGTACACTGTAAAAAAAATTTCTAATGGTGGAATTTTAAACAAGATGTTACTCAGAAATCCAACACATAAAACAGATCAGAAGCAGAGCTGCTCTGGTTGAACTGCGTGGGGCTGGGGCTTAGGGTGGATAAAGGAACCTCACAGTCCCACCTACTCTGCTCCCCTCACCTCTGGACCACCTCCATGAAGCCCCAGAACTCTAAGGACATAAATGAAAATCACCTCTGAGGGGGCTTACCTGGTGGCACAGTGGTTGAGAGTCTGCCTGCTAATGCAGGGGACGCGGGTTCAAGCCCTGGTCTGGGAGGATCCCACGTGCCACGGAGCAACCAGGCCCGTGAGCCACAGATACTGAGCCTGCGCTTCTGGAGCCTGTGCTCCGCAACAAGAGAGGCCGCGATAGTGAAAGGCCCGCGATAGTGAGAGGCCCGCGCACCGCGATGAAGAGTGGCCCCCACTTGCCACAAGTAGAGAAAGCCCTCACACAGAAACGAAGACCCAACACAGCAAAAATAAATAAAGTAATAAACTCCTACCCCCAAAATAAAAAAAAAAAATCACCTCTGAGGTCCCACTTCATTGTTTTACACTCAAGGCAACTCCCAAGACCCAGGGATAAGGGGTGTGGCCACCTGTTTTTCTGATTCCTGGGCCAGTGCTCTTGGACAATGCCAAGCCCTTCTCCCCACACGTCTCTTAACATAATGCCTTATGATGCCATGTCTGTCCCATAGAGTCATTAAAATGAGTACCTCTTATTTTGAGCTGAAACAGATGTGCACATTGACCTTGCTCTCTGTAAATGCTACCCTATCTCAGGCATATCCTAGTCCTGTCTGCAGTTCTTACTGTACACCACACTCCACGCCGAATCTTGACTGAAGGACTTAAAAAAAATACCTTCAAAGTGAGGTGCCACGGCAGATTTGTTCAGATAACAGCCCAGTTAACCCTCTGCCTCCTCAATTTCCATTTATCCACCAACGGGTCTTAGCTCTGGCTGCATAGTAGAATTGACCTTCAGAAAAAGAAAGATCTGTGCTCACACCCCATCCCCACAGGCTCTGATATGATCAGTCCAATGGGGGGAACCTAAGCGTGGTAGCTGGAGATTCTACTAAGATGCTTCTACATGTAGCCAGGATTGCAAATCACTGAGCTGTTTGATTTAGCATCAGAGACTATCAAAAGCTTTACTTTTAAGATATTTTTTAAGAAATCATGTATTAAGTGATTGGTCTATGAATAAAGTCCTCACAGATAACTAAGATAATCATCCCTACTATTAAGGATGATTCAGTGTATCTCTGAGAAATAGGAAGGCTACTTTATATACTGCAGATCTAAAGATAAGCCCTGAATTGCTCTAAAAGGGAGGCATCACTAACTCTGATGTTCTCTTCCAGATTTACAATGTCCATTATACCATGAGTATCAATGGGAAATTACAAGATGGGTCAATGGAAATAGATGCCGGGAACAACTTGGAGACCTTTAAAATGGGGAGTGGAGCTGAAGAAGCGATTGAAGTTAACGATTTCCAGAATGTAAGTATATTTCATGCATTTAGGGAGTTTAACCAGGCAAACCTGGGAGACTTCTCATTCAGGGAGAAGGAGCGCCCCTCACACACATCCAAATGGGAACTGTTCTTTTTGGCAGTCATGGTACCGCTAACCCACCTGCACCGTGCCGCGTATTCTCTCTGAGAGAGGACCACTCTGTGTCCTTTACATTTTCAAAATGAAAAAGCAACACCTTAGCATTGAAAGAAAACAAGTTCTTAGAACTATACAAAGTCTTGGCAGAGGGACTTCCCTGGTGGCACAGTGGTTAAGAATCCGCCTGCCAATGCAGGGGACACGGGTTCGAGCCCTGGTCTGGGAAGATCCCACATGCCACGGAGCAACTAAGCCTGTGCGCCACAACTACTGAGCCTGTGCTCTAGAGCCCGCAAGCCATAGCTACTGAGCCTGCACACCTAGAGCCCGTGCTCCGCAACAAGAGAAGCCACCGCAATGAGAAGCCACCACAATGAGAAGCCCACGAAACACAACAAAAAGTAGCCCCTGCTCGCCGCAACTAGAGAAAGCCCATGAGCAACAATGAAGACCCAACACGGCCAAAAATTAATTAATTAATTAATTTTTAAAAAAACTTAAAAAAAAAGTTTTGGCAGAAAGACTTGCGAGAGCTATTTCTTTCCAAGCAGCTTTCTTAACGCAGTGAATAAAATGCTCAAGCTCCTCTAGAACATTGCAAGGTCTGAAAGTGGCACTTGTCAAGAGGAGGGAAACTTTAATGACCTAATAATCTCATCAACAACAGGTGGGATCTATTTATACATGTTTCTCAATTCTTCAGATTTCCCGTTTAATCCAGGAAATGAGCGTGGAGAAATTCCCCTGGTGTATCATCTGCTTTCTGACTATGGCCTATTACAGATGAAACCTTCCAGTCTCCTTTGAAAAGGGCACACATGTTTGCTTTCAAAAATTCAATTTACAGGCAGGTGGAGACATTAAGCCACGCACTGATGCTTCAGTGGACATCTGTGAACCGAAGTGTCACTGCAGGCCTCCTCTCTGGATGACCACCATAAATATCTTACTCTCTTTCATGTTCTGAGATGAGAAAGAGGCATCACTGTTTGTGCTCTCCTGTTAAATCTGTAGATGGAGTCGGTGAGACTTCATGAAAAAAGGCTCTTGAAAATAATGTCTCTCCTGATAGTTTATTGGCCTGCAAACATCTCATTGACCTGTCTTCCTCTGACTGCTGAGAAAAACTAGAGATGCTTTTCATTCGAATGAAAGAACTCCCCTTGTTGATACCCAAACACACTTCACAAGCCCTTTTGAATAACAAACAGATGCTAACCTCAGAGCCCGACTGATGTTACACATTATTTGATGATGACAAGGGCTGGCTGTGTTCAGCGTGGGCTCTGCCCCGGGACCAAGCTCTGCAGCCCCATGTGTGCGTGGCTGCATTTCGCTTAGTCATAGCTTTGCAGATGGTTCTGGTCAAGGCACAGGGATAATTTCTCTGGACCTATTAAAGGCTTTTACTGCAAGACCGAGGACAAGGTAAAAGGCATGTTTTTCTTTGCACTGCTCAATATAAAATTATAAAATGTGACTCCCACACATGCTTTATTCATCCAACCCAGAACAAAATTGAATACCTAGGATGTGCCATAATATCAAGATATGCAAAGGTAGCTATGCAGTTAAATAAGAAAAGATCCATCTCTCTCAAGATGTGCATGTATCAGGAATATCCTTTTAAAATAGTTAATCCTGGGCTTCCCTGGTGACGCAGTGGTTAAGAATCCACCTGCCAATGCAGGGGACATGGGTTCGAGCCCTGGTCTGAGAAGATCCCACATGCCACGGAGCGGCTAAGCCTGAGAGCCACAACTACTGAGCCCACGTGCCACAACTACTGAAGCCCGCACACATGGAGCCCATGCTCCGCATCAAGTCGCCGCAATGAGAAGCCTGCACACCGCAACGAAGAGTAGCCCCTGATTGCCGCAACTAGAGAAAGCCCACGCGCAGCGAGGAAGACACAATGCAGCCAAAAATAAATTTACTTAAAAAAAATTTAATCCCAAACCTATATTTCTGTTTTATAATCCTTTGGTTCGAATAATGGTATTGATTGTGTTTTGTTCTCAGAGGCCAATGGGGCCACACATATTTTATAAACTGATCAATCCTCTTTGATAGCTTCCACATTTCTCTAAGTCAGAACCAGTGAGTAGAACATTTTTTTGATGGATAGAACCTGTTATGGGTTTAAATAAGCCCGGACTTTTGAAAACCCATGAATCAGCCACTATGGTACCTGCAGTGTTACTTTCTCCTGTATTTCAAACTGTCAGTCAAATTCAGGAAGTGTTATTGGAGCCCACTGTGTGCAAGGGATGGTGTGAAGCATGGAGGATGCAAAGATGACTGACGCTTGTTCCCTCCCTCAAGGACCTTACAGTCCGTGTCCAGGAGGCGGACATCCACACGGAAATGGTCTCAGGTCAGGCCGGGAAACACGCTGCCATGGAGCTATGAACAGAAACGTGGAGCCATCGAGAGGAAGAGGCCATCGCTGTCAGTTAGGGGATGGAGCAGGTTTTACAGAGGTGGCAATGATGCTGAATCCAGTCTCTGAAAATCCCAGCACTGAATTAATTTTTGGAGACAGAGTCTTGGGTGAAGTAGAAAAGAATAGCTTTATTGCTTTGCCAGGCAAAGGGAGCCACAGTGGGCTAACGCCCTCAGAACTGTGTGTCCCAACCTGGAGGGGGGAGTGAGGAGTTTACAGTAATGGTTCAAAAAGGGTGTGATCAGCTCGTGGACATTCTTCTGATGGGTTGGTGGTGAGGAGTCAGCATCATCAACGTTCCGGTTCCAGCTGGTCTGGGGTCTACAGGCTTGTGGGTAGCATACAGCTAACTTCTCCCACCTGGAGGGGGTTTCAGTATCTGCAAAACAGCTCAAAGATATTGTCGCTCCTATCCCTTGATGGGGAACCAGGACCCTGCCCCAAGGCTGCACTATTGTTTCTTGACTGTTCCTCCCTGGTCTCTGCATCCCTTCCCTTCCTTAATTAGCAACTGTTTGAACCTGCCCATTGGAACTCAGGGAAGATCCTGAAGGCTGAATGGTGCCTATTTCCTGTAACCAAAGAAACAGGGGACACAGAAAGGCTTTTGTGCCCAGGAGCCCCACAGAGACCTGCTCATTATCAGCAACAGTTGAATCAGGTCTGGAAGAATGCAAGAAGAATTTTGACCGGCAGAGAAGCTGGGGCAGGGCTTTCCAGGCCCAGGGAAGACTATGCAATACCCGTGTTCAGGTCTGCTCCCAAGTTCTAAGTAGCCCGGGAGGTGGCAAAGATGAGAAAATGGAGTTGCAGGTGGGGCCAGAGTAGGAAAGTTTCTGAATTGTAAGTGAACAGCCTTCCCCGCTAACCCCACCAAGACTGTAGTAGAGCCAATGGAAAAAAAAGCCCCCTGAGAGGGAACTAGCACTGAACAAAGGGCTCCGGGCTCTACACTGTTAGAGAAAAGGTTGTTCAGGACACTTGTTAAAGAAGGTGAGGCGGACTTCATTCAAGGCAGGCTACTACCGTGGGGTTTTGTAGTAGGAGAGAGAGAGTGGGCTCAGCCCCGAATACAATAAGGAAAAGTGGGGATTTATAGCCAAAGAACAGGGTGGACGTATTGGTGGATGGAAAATTACTAAGAGGTTCTTTGCTAAACTGACCTAACAGGATTTTTGCTGCAGGCAGGTCAAGGAGATCAGATATCCAGGTTGATCAGACCAAGGCTGATCCAGCAGGATTCTTGCTAAAACTGGAATAAACGGGCCAAGACATAGCCCAAGGTTGGGGCCTAGTAAACAGAGGACCCAGAGGAGCCTGACTAGAGTTAGGTCAGAAGAGTCTTTGTCAATACCCTGTGGAACACAGAAGCTAAGTTTGTTGATAATATATGAGTTACTTTCTAGAAAGTTACACCCTCAATAGCATGAGTGATGTTGGTCTAAGCCAACCCTCTCAGACCTAATGACCCATTTATATAACAAAAATCCTGGTTAGAAATTAAGATAGAATAAATTGATATATACAGATTTTCACTGTACAACGCTTTTGACTTTGTGTATATTTGAAATTTTTAATTTAAAAAGCTGGGAAAAGGGAAAAAAGTGGGGGAGGGGGTGGGAAAGGATAGCACAAACTACCTGGTAGGTAAGTAGGTTATTGGTTTCAAGAATCAGTATGGCCCCCAACTATAACATAAAGAAAAAATAAATTGAAAGTAATTTATAATAAAATTTGGACTTGAGCCTGATGTACTAGAAAACATCATAAAAGTCATATGCTTGGGTCACTGTCTGTGCCACAGCCTAAAATGCAGACTGACCTAAGTGTGTGTTGACAAATTAAATACCAGGTAATTTTCTCAAACAGTAAACGAAAGTACCATTTTTTCTCCATTTGCACGGTAATTCCAGTCCTAGGAAATTGGTTGTACATTAAGACTATACCAAACATCACTCTTTTATATGTAAAATGGTGTTATGTTCTAGGCACAGATGCTTACCATCAGGTTTTTCACCCAGGGCTCTAGGTGGTTCATTCTTCAGGGCCCCCCTGAGCTGGTTGGGATCTGACACCCCTGGGCCCCACCCAACAAAAGCCCAGAGAGCCCCCAGTTTTTGTGACAATAAAAACTCCCTCAAAAGTTTCTAAATGGCCCCCTGGGGAAAGGACCCCTTGCCCTCCTTGGAAACTTCTGGTTTAAGCCACAGAAATAAATGAGATCCCCTAGAAAGAAAAAAATTGTGCAGCTAACATGAGATTAGCCGACTCGATAAAAGGATGTTAGATCACTGGGATCTTCACTCATTACCTTTTTAGCAAATTTCTTCATTATCACCAGCTTCTAAGGTTTTGTTTGTTTGCAAAAACAGGATATTTTCTTGACTTTCCCTTCCCTCTGTTTAATCTCTTAACATGTCTGGCTGTTTGATATGGATTTGTAGCTAGACAGGGTGGTTAATAAGTGTGAACTCCTTCCCACAGGGCCCATCCCTATGGGGTTTCGGTTTTCTGTGCAGCCTGTAGACTGTCAGAACTAACTCAATACATACTACACTCACATTCAGGGCTGTGAATCCTTCCAGAGCGTCAGTTCTCTCCCTGGGGATATGGTAATAGCTCTATGGTGTTTCCTCCCTGGCATCTCAGATTCAGAGGCTATGAGAGTTTGAAGTTAAAAGAACATATCCCAAAAAAAAAAAAAAAAAAAAAAAAAACCTCAAATCTTTAGTTCTGCTGGAATATAAAGAGTTTGAGGTTTAATACAAGTTAAAAATATAACATTAAAATTTTAACAATGACCATTCCTAAGTCCTTAAGACAAAATTCTTAACTTTTCCTATTGTACAGTGTGTTGTAATTGGTGGGTGTTTAATTTCTGTTGATATCCCATAGAGGGGCAGTAATCCCCCTCCCCTGCCTTCTGTTTTTCAAACCATGCGCCCTAGATTTACAAGTAGAATAAGAACAGCAGACCTTCCAGAGATTGCATGGTGGAGAGCAGTGGTTCACCAAGTGTGTTCATTAGGCCACCAGCAGCAGCAGCACCTGAGTGCTTGTTAGAAGTATACAGTTTAGCCCCCACTCCAGGCCTCCTGAATCAGAAACTCTCAAGGAGGGGACCAACACAGTATTTTATTTAACAAGTCCTCCAGGTGATTGGAATACAAGGGAAAGTTTGTGAGCCACTAGTACAGAAGAAACTTGGGTCCAGAGGCTGTGTCTTAGTCCCTTGAGACTGCTATAACAAATTGCCATAGACTGAGTGACTCTTAAACAACAGAAATTTGTTTCTCATAGTTCTGGAGGCTGGAAAGTCCAAGCTTAAGGTGTCAGCAGGTTGTGTGTCTAGTGAGGGTCTTGCTTTCTGGCTCACAGACAGCTGTCTTCTCACTGTGTCCTCACATGGCAGAAGGGGGAAGGAGCTCTCTGGGAAAAGGGCACTAATCCCATTCATGAGGGCTCCACCCTCATGACCTCATTACTTCCCAAAGGCCCACTTCTGGGTACCATCACATGGGGGGTTAGGTTTCAACATAGGAATGTGGGGGGACACAGACATTCAGTGCATAGCAGGCTGTTTCAGTTATTTTAAAACTTTGTTACCCTGAACAAGTTTCTTTCTCCCTAAACTGGTGGTCCTCAGCTCCAGCTGTATGTTATAAACACATGGGGAGCTTTTAAGCATGCCAGTGTCTGGGCACGGCCCCAGGCCAATTAAATGGGAATCTCTAAGGAGAGGCCCAGGCCTCTGTGTTTTTAAAATCTTTCCAGGTGATTTTGGTGCAGTCGAGACCCTCTGCGGTAAGCCTGGAGTCCATCCTCTGTAAAGGGGGCTCAGGGGGTGTCATGCCGCCACCTCTCTCTGGGTGAGAGGTGACACTGGGAGGAATAAGTGAAATGTGTTACATGTGTATGTGGCCAGTCAGGCTGCAAGGCGGATAACGAGAAGCTTCAGGAAGAAGGAGCCTTTCCTTCTCCTCTCCAATCTGTCACCCACCCCGTTTTGCAGGGCTCCTGGCTCTGAGATTCCATATGGTGTAACCGTCTGTGAATATCCTCAAGCATGAATGACGTTTGACTTCGTTCTTCATTTAAGAGGGCTGACTCCTGAGCCAGGCCCCTAGGTTGATAAAGGCTTTTCTTCTTCCCGCTCCTTGGTGTTGACGTTAGAACAAGTTCTGTATCTTCCTGACATTTGTCTCAGTTCAACAGAAGATTGATCAGTTGAGATGTTCAGATTTGTGTTGGTATCTACATTATGATGGCATAAAATTTGTAGGTCTTTAATACCGCTTTTGGCCACTCACTAGTCATGAAATTAACCAGCAGAGTGAAAGTAAACACTCTTGGGTCAGAACATACCGTTATGCCTGATGCGCTCCGCGGGCGGAGTCAGTGTCCAGCTGTCAGCCAAGACTGGAGCCTTGTGGCTGAGGTTTCCCTTGAGGCTGTCCCCTAGGCAGAGGAGGAGACACTGTTTATATCTCACAGGAGACAAAAACAAAACGTCCAAGTCCTTGGATAAGGTCTAGGAGCAAAATCCAGTTCCCAGTGTTATAGAAAGCTACTATTTACTCTGGGCTCAGCAACTTAGGAAAAATCCGAACTGATGGAATTAATTAATTGGACCA
Organism: Neophocaena asiaeorientalis asiaeorientalis; assembly: GCF_003031525.2. Classification (NCBI taxonomy): domain Eukaryota; kingdom Metazoa; phylum Chordata; class Mammalia; order Artiodactyla; family Phocoenidae; genus Neophocaena; species Neophocaena asiaeorientalis. Next base: position 1,320,722 of record NW_020175318.1, read on the forward strand.
ACATCTTTTGAGAACCTTTGTGGGAGCACCAAACAAACGAAAACAAAAAAGAAAACATTCAGATCGATCTCAAGCTTAGAGCTGAGTAGGGAGGTGACATTCACAAGGAGCAAGGGCCCTGAGACCTAAGTGCCAAATGAGGGATGAAGATGGGAGGGCTTTCAGGGAGTTAGAGAGCGGGAAGCCCACTTAGCCTGAGATGGTCAGAGAAAGCTGCATAGGAAAGATTGCATTTCATCTGAGCTTGGCGGGATGGATGGAGCAATGAACAGCTCTGTCTCAGCTTGAAGGCAGCCCCTGGCAGGGGCCTCCCCATCACACGGTCTAAAGCACCATCCCCTGTCACTCCTATCTCTGCACTCTGCTTTATTTTTCTCCATAGCACTTAACGCCACCTGACTTTATCTCTGTTTTTTTATTTTTGGTAAATAACACTAAAAGATAAGCTCCACGGGGGCAGAGACTCCATCTGTTTTGTTCATTCCTGTACCCAGGACCTGGAATGGTGCCTAGCTCACAGTAGACACTCAATACACTGAATAAATGAATGGATGGATAGATGGATGGATAAACTTTTGTTTCCTAGGGCATCACAGGAATCCGTTTTGCTGGAGGGGAGAAGTGCTACATCAAAGCACAGGTGAAGGCTCGAGTTCCTGAGGTGGGCACCATGACCAAGCAGAGCATCTCCTCTGAACTGGTGGGTACCAGCCTGCACCACACAGCAAGGGCTTTGGGCAGACATTGAAGGTACAACCCTTTCTGTCTCTAGTTCCTGGATAGGTTCATGACCAGAACATAAGTTCTCTTTCTTCTCTGCCAAAGGAACTTAATTATTTTGGTCCTACTCATTGGTTCCAAGTGATCATTCTTACATGATGTAGTATAATTGGAGGTTTTGGAAAACCAGATTTTAAAGTACATAAAGGGGATTGGTCATGACATGGCCCTTATTTGCCTGATGTTAGGGAACTATCTGATCAGTGATTACGACAACCTAAAGGGGACTTCCCCGGTGGTGCAGTGGTTTAGAATCTGCCTTCCAATGCAGAGGACGCAGGTTTGATCCCTGGTCAGGGACCTAGATCATGCATGCCGCAACTAAGAGTTTGCATGCCACAACTAAGCAGCCCACCTGCTGCAACTAAGACCCAGTGCAACCAAAAGAATTTTTTTTAAAAATGACAACTTAAAGGACTTCATGGGCTTCCCTGGTGGCTCAGTGGTTGGGAATCCGACTGCCAATGCAGGGGACACGGGTTCGAGCCCGGGTCAGGGAGGATCCCACATGCCGCGGAGCAACTACGTCCGTGAGCCACAGCTGCTGAGCCTGCGCTCTGGAGCCCGCGAGCCACAACTACTGAGCCCACGTGCCGCAACTGCTGAGGCCCGCGCGCCAAGAGCCCGTGCTCCCCAACAAGAGAAGCCACTGCAATGAGAAGCCCGCGCACCGCAACAAAGAGTAGCCCCCGCTTGCCACAACTAGAGAAAGCCCATGCGCAGCAACGAAAACCCAACGCAGGCAAAAATAAATACATTTTTAAAAAAATAATAAAGGACTTCACGTGTTAGGATCTTTTCATTAAAGGGGCCTCAGGAGCCTCAAGCCTCACTCCAGCCTCAGCGCCACTCAGCAGGGGGATTTCCTCCTGAAAATTCACCATAGCTGATCCCCTAGCCTCTGCTGGAAAGCAGCAACAGGGCGCTCCTTCCCTGTGTATCAGGCAACTTCATGGGAGGTAGTTCTAATTGTTTTGCCCTACGCTGAGCTGAGTGACTCCCTCTGCAATTTCTTCCCACTGGTTCAAGTTCAGCCCAAGGAGGCTACTCAACATATATCGAATTCCTTTCCTATGTGTCAGGCTTGTGAGGTGCTTTAAACATTGTTCATCCATTTATTATTAATAGCTTGCCTTTGAGCTTGGTTTTATAAAAATTTATGTTAAGAATTGCACACAGAGTTATAAAGACACATTTAACAATAATACCTTACACTTATTTGGTGCTTTAGGGCTTACAAAGTAGCCGCATTCGTTCTCATCTTCCATTTGAGTTGTGGCAGGGTAGGGTGGAAAAAAAATGGACTTTGGAAAAAGTGGGTTCAAATCCCAGCTCTGACACTTGCTATGGATGTGGCTTCAACTCTTTGAGCCCCAGATTTGTCACCTACAAACTACAGTGTGCACCCTGTCCCCATAGCCCTGAACTCGATAGATAATGAATACGGCTGCTCCTTTAATTCTTAATTTTATTATGATCAGCTTTGATCTTTCCAGTATCCCCGAGAGGGAGATATATCAGGCATCAGCTCCCTCAGGGCAGCTGAGGAAAAATAAGAATAAGCAAAAGTGCCTGGAAACTGCCCAATTGTTTGCTCTCCTAGGAGCAGCCCCAGGTGTCTCAAAACAAGAGCTAAAACCAACCCGTGAGTTTTTAAAGTTGGCTCTCATGTCCTCAGTATCTCCTCTACTCCCAGTTTCCCCACCATTCATCCTGTGAGATGGGTTCCAGCCCTTCATCCCTCTGGTGATTCTCCTCCGATCATGATCTGGTTTGTTCCCCATGAGCTGCGCCCTTCAGAACACAAGTGTGGACCCACTGGTACAGAGTCTAAAAATGAGACGGAGACCGCCTGTGTTCTGACCTTGAACATCCCTTATTGCATTACCTTTTTTTTAATGGTCCTATCACTCAGTTTCTGTTATGAAGCCTTTAGTGAACTAATAACTCTTGACATTTCCCCCATGAGTGGATATAAAGAAGCAACTCCTCAACCATAGCCGACCCAGATCTTATCATAAGTTTGCAGTTCATTTTCTGATTTTTTTAAAAACAAGGTGGGGTTTTTTTTCTGATTTTTTTTTTTTTTTTTTGGTTGCGTTGGGTCTTCGTTGCTGCGTGCGGGCTTTCTCTAGTTGTGGCAAGCAGGGGCTACTCTTCGTTGCGGTGCACGGGCTTCTCATTGTGGTGGCTTCTCTTGTTGCGGAGCATGGGTTCTAGGCGTGCAGGCTCCAGTAGTTGTGCTCATGTGCTCAGTAGTTGTGGCGCACGGGCTTAGTTGCTCCACGGCACGTTGGATCTTTCCAGACCAGGGATCGAACCCTTGTCCCCTGCATTGGCAGGCGGATTCTTAACCATTTTGCCACCAGGGAAGTCCCTTTTCCTGATTTTTAAAAACAATACTTTGTCATTGTAGAAATTTGGGAAATACATAAAAGAATAGAGAAGAAAACCACCCACAACTGCATAATCCACAGATAGCTAATGTTAATGTTTTGGTGGATTTTCTCCATGCGCAAATGTATGTGATATTCTTTTCATAATTGAAGTTATACTGGTGTACATTCTTATTATTTTCACTTAACTTTAGGTCTTCTAAAATGTAGATTATAATGGATGTATTGTATGTCATCATATGCTTATAATTTTAAAAGTCTTTTGTTCTTGAATACAGGTATCTTCAATTTTCCATTTTTCAAATAATAATAATAATTCAAAATAATTTTTTGAATACAGATATAATTCACTGTGGTGAATAGTTTTGTATTTAAATCTTTGCCTCTGATTCTTTTCTTAGGCCATAGAGGTGAATGCTTTCTCCTGTGTTTTTGCTGTGTATAGGGTGCGTGGTGGATTCTCTGGTGGACAAAACCAAATTCAGGCAACGTGTTTGTGGGAATTAGGAATGTGTTTGGCTGTCAGTAGCAGCACGTTACACTTAGAGTGACTTAGACAAATAAGGCTTTTTCTCCACAGTAAGTAATGTGGAAGTAGGCAGCCCCAGACATTGGGGCTCTCTGATTTTTTTCGTCCTTTCCTTCCAGCCCTAAACATCAACCACGCAGTCAAGTAAGGAAGGCAGGAAGATGCTGAGTAGTGCCAACCATGGTTTCCCTTAACTCGGGAAAAGCCAGATGCCTTCTCAGCCCCGCAACACACTTTAGCATGGGTCGCATTGTCTAGAGCTGGTCACACGGGCACCCCTAGCTGCCAGGGAGTCTGAGAAAGCAGGTGTCTCCCCTGGGGCCAGCAGATTGCTGCCACCAACAAAAGCAGGATTGTGTTGCAAGGAAAGGGAGGGAGGGAGGAAGGAGATGGGGTCGGCAGCTGAAAGTATGTGCCATACGCTTTTTATCTAACAACATCCCTAGCTTGTCGGTTGCGCACACATGCATTCCTCCTATCATCCCATTCTGTGTCCACACACTTTAGGTTGTGATGGGGTGGTTTATGCACCACTAGCTCTCATACATTTTTCATCAGTTTTGTATAACTTTTATTTTATTTATTTTTTAAAAAATTTATTTATTTTAGGCTACGTTTATTTGGGTCTTTGTTGCTGCGCTCGGGCTTTCTCTAGTTGCGGCAATCAGGGGCTACTATTCATGGCAGTGCACGGGCTTCTCATTGCGGTGGCTTGTTGCGGAGCACAGGCTCTAGGCGCATGGGCTCAGGAGCTGTGGCTCACGGGTTCTAGAGAGTAGGCTCAGTAGTTGTGGCGCACGGGCTTAGCTGCTCCGCGGCATGTGGGATCTTCCCGGACGAAGGCTCGAACCCGCGTCCCCTGCATTGGCAGGTGGATTCTTAACGACTGCACCACCAGGGAAGCCCAGTTTTGTATAACTTTTAAAAGCTCCTATACCCAAAGAACATTCATTTCCTGGATGGAGCCATTTAACTTAAGGTAAATAACTGGATTACCTGAGTGTTAGCTACCTCCAATAACTTTAACTTGTTTTAAGGCGGCCAGAAGCCTGAGGGAGAAAGCATAAATGAAGTGCTGCTTTTAGCTAAAAAATAAGAAAACATTTTAATTTCTCCAACCTACAACCTATTGCAAACTAATAAATGCATGAAAGGAGCAACCTGGCAAAATAAATTTGTCTCCTAGGTTATCAAACTATTCTCAGCATCTCGCTGTAGAAGAAAACTCAGCATTTAGCTTTGAAATCTCAGTGGTGTGCTTGATGCAGAGAACATCTGAAATACGTTTTGTTATAGCTGGGAAATGTAGAAACGGTTTATGTTAAATGCTACTTTGAACTGAAGACATTAAAGAACCAACTGCCGGCTGCTTCCATCGTGGTTTGGCAGTGGCAGGACAAGCCCCCAAAGGACATTCACTTCACACGAAGGGCTCCTCTATCCTTTATCAGATTCCGGAGTCCGTTCAGTTGCTTTTCCTCTAAAACATCTTTGATCAAAAACATCAGATTAACCTAAATCTCAAAGTTGACATCAAGTAATTTTCACTTCCACTCAGGACGCTCATATTCACACATTCGAGTTATCCAAAGGCAGGATGGCATGATGGGTGTGGAATATTGTGAGAAAAGCTACAGAGAGAAGAGATTAGAACTTCAGAGTGTGTGTGTGTGTGTGTGTATGTGTGTGCGCGCACGTGTGTGAACACGGATGCGCACACATATACACAGAGAATTCTCATTAAGTTTTCTTTTAAATTTTATTGAAGTATAGTTGATTTACAATGTTTTGTTAACTTCTGCTTACAGCAAAGTGACTTAGTTGAACAGATATATATTCTTTTTCATATTCTTTTCCATCATGGTTTATCACAGTATATTGAATATAGTTCCCTGTGCTATACAGTAGGACCCTGTTGTTTATCCATCCTATATATACTAGTTTGCACCTGCTAATCCCAAACTCATTAAGTTTTTATAGGGCGAAATAATTTTTTACCAACACATGAATCTTAATATGCAACATGTTCCACTGTCCTCTTTGTTTAGTGCATTTCATTTTCACTTACTTACAGGAAGGCAAGATCATGCCTGTTAAATATGAAGAAAATTCTCTCATCTGGGTGGCTGTAGACCAGCCCGTGAAGGACGACAGCTTCTTGAGTTCTAAAATCTTAGAACTCTGTGGCGACCTTCCTATTTTCTGGCTTAAACCAACCTATCCCAAAGGTAACATTTTAAATTCTTCTGACGCTGCTTGGAATTCTCCCTGCCCTGGTGAGGTTCCTGTGAGCCCCTGCACAGGCCCAAGCATGTGACAAGGAAGATGAATCCGGGTGCACATCACAGTGTCACAGTAATTGGCGTGAGAGATCGAAGGGAAGGGAAAGGACAGCCGTGAATGTCGCAGGGCAGGGCCAGAGCAGCGGGGTGACAGGAAGCAGGGGGGCCCGGAACACCTCTGCCTTACCTGCGGATTTTATTTATGACACTCCCACTGCTTCCGCTCTGCCCCTAATCTCTGTTGTTTGCACTTTGCAATTTTACATTTTTTTATTCCTAAAGCAGAGAATCAGGTGTCTAAGAAGCTGTTACACCGCCGAATCCTTATTATGGTCAAAGCTTGAATTCTGGGGCAGCCAAAAGCAGCTGTGGGCATAGGCTGAGATTCCTTAAGTTCAAGGTCCACTTCCAAGTCCGGGGAAAATAAGTGAAGGACCCCTGGGGTTCAGAGCTAGGTTGGAGCACCCTGTGGGCTGTTTCCCGGTGGAGAAGGGCAGCTGATGAGCTCTGCAGGCCAGGCTCTTTTCCCGGATTTTGTCTGTCTCCAGGGCTGCTCTCTTGGTTCCCATCCCAGTCACCCCACTGGTCTCCCAAAGTCCTACTTTGTAGCTCTGGCTCAAGCGGGGCGAAAAGGCCCCTCTCCTAGCACAGCCTAGATAGGCTATGTTCTCAGAAAGATTATGTTGAACTCAGAGAGACAGCAGCATGGAAATAAAGAAAACACAGGAATTAAAACCACCAGACTTAGGAGAAGGGAACGAGCAGTTACTATTTAACGGGTACGGGTTTCAGTTTTGCAAGATGAAAACTGTTCGGGAAATAGATGGTGATGACGTTTGCAGAGCCATGTGCCTGTACTTAATGTCACTTAACTGTACACTTAAAAATGGTTGGAATGGTAAGTTTTATATATATTTTACCACAATTGGAATAAACAGGGACTTCCCTAGCCGTCCAGTGTTTAAGACTCTGTGTTTCCAATTCAGGGAGCGTGGGTTTGATCCCTGGTCGGGGAACTGAGATCCCACATGCCGCGCACGGTGCGGCCAAAAATTTAAAACACACACACACACACACACACACACACACTCCAGGCTTCTGATTCTGCCATGGCTAACTTATTCCTACAGTTCACAAGTCTTATTCAGTTCCAAAGCTTGGATAAGACGGTTACGTTTTAGCCCAGGCAAAGCAAATAGGATGCAATTTATAAGCTGCTGGCAGTGGCTGACTGGAAGAGTGGGTTGAGAATTCCAAGGCTACACGCAGGCTCAGTGAGAAGGAATCCTCTGAGCGGTGTCTGCCACAACCCTAGGGGCTGCCAAATGGACCATCGCTTTTGCCATCCTAGGTCTTGCCCCAGCGGGTGGTCGCAACTCAATTCTCTGGACATTTACAAGTTCTGGCTTTCAGTTCCCCACTTGCCTCCACGTGGAATGGGCCTTCTTGCCTTCCACTACCCCGCAACTCCTTCTCCAATACCTTGTCACCTTTTCCAGTCAAGGACAAAAGTCTCCAACTCTGCTACATGTAGACCTCTCTCTGATCACTTTCTGTTTGAGGACATGCTTCTTACCCAGAGAGTTCATTCATGTATTCAGTCAACAAACATTTATTGACACGTTTATTATGTGCCATTTATTTGTTCTAGGCACCTGGAATGTGCTGATGAACAGAAGAGACAAGAATCCATGCCCCCCAGGGGTTTTACGTTGTAGCTAAAGGGAGACAGTAAATAAACACTAAACTAAAATAAGGAAATTGTATGGGATGATCCAAGGTTCTATGGAAAAACAGCAGGGCAAGGGGTCTGGGGGTGGGGTTGGGAAGACAGCACTCTTGGCAGTGCTGGGATAACTGATAAAATGAGAACCATCACCCTCTGGGAAAGAGCTTGCTTCCTACATCCAAGATGTGACTTGGCCCCTCACAGCTAACAGCATGACCAGATCTTTTTTCTTTTCGCCGCACTGTGCAGCACCAGGGATCGAACCTGTGCCCCCTGCATTGGGAGCACAGAGTCTTAACTACTTGGACTGCCAGGGAAATCCCATGAGCACATCTGAAGCATTCAATTATGTATCATTAAGTATTAATTACACATCGTAAGTATTCAGTCATCACACACCATCCGTCCAAGAATTACACACATTACATACAACACCAGAAAAGTAGAAACCACCTAAATGGCCCCAGACTTGAAAAGCATTAAATAAGTGTTGGTGTGGTCATAGGACGGAATATCATAGACGTTAAAAGTGAGGGAATTTTTTTTCCAGTCTCATAAATGCAGTCCTATTTTACAATAAAGTCAACAAAATGAAACCCTCCCTGAGGATGCCTGGCTCCCCGCCACCTAATTCTAATAAAAGCCTCCCAGCTCCAGGGTCCAGCGACCCCTGCCCTTGGATCTTTATGCTGGCAGGTTATCAGTGTCATGTAGCTATATCATCAGAGACCCTGGGAATGACGCTGTACAAGGTCAGAGGAAGGCGGGGAGGGGGGTGGGAGCTGAGGTCCGCTGAGCTCGGGCTGTGTACCAGGCACCGTACTGTGCTAGAGCTTTACATCTTGTCCTCATTTAACCTCTGCCAACACCTGTCCAGCTAACTAGTAATATTCCCACTTTATAGATGAATAAACTAAGGTTCAGAGATTGAATCACTCTCCTGAGGTCACTGTTAGTTAAAACAAGTGAGTTAAAAAAAAAAAAAAAAAAAAGGAGTGAAGTTGAGGTTTGAATCCAGGTTTCCCTGATGCCTCTCCAGCCCTGCCACAGAAACCAAGAAACCAAGCTATCCATGGCTGGACGCACATGCATGCCCTCACAGATAACATAGCATCATATCATCATCATCACCTGACGTTTGAGGGCTTATGATATGCCAAACGCTATGCTAAAACCCTTAGAAACAAATTCTCATGAGCTCTACTACTATCCTCTGAATTAGATACTATTATTATCCCCGTTTTACTGAAGAAGAAACTGAGACTCAGATGCCAAAGCCACCCTGTGTGGTCCTCTCTCCGTTCTTGTTACTCGGCAGCCATCAGTCCTGCTGCAGGACCCATGAGGCATTGTGGAGAATGAGGGCAGTGGGCTGGAAGCCAGAGAAGTTCATGTTCGACCCTCTTCTCTGCCACCTTCTGTGATCTCGGCCAAGTCACTTGGTCTTTCCGAGCCTTGTTGCTCTTTTGTATAAAAGTATCTGCTTATTCTATCCCAAATGATTTTTAAAAGCATCAACCAAGATAATAGTAAATCCCCTGAAAACTGTAAAGCTTTATACCTATATAGTAAATTCATGAGGAATGTGTAGGGCAGCAAGTAACAGAATAGCAGACCAACAGTGGTTTCAACAAATACAGGTTGACTTTGTTCATACAGCCGGAAGTCTGGAGGTGGGTTTTTGGCACTATCGTCACCTCTCTTTCTAGCTCACCGTCTGCTATCTGAGGCATGCTGGCTCGTCATCCTTGTGCCTATCACTTCTGGTCACATAACCCAGATGTCACATCTACATTCAAGGAAGACGGACGAGATGGAGGGAGCTGTATCTGTCCCCTTTTAGAAAGCAAAAGCTTTCCCAGAAACTGCGCTAGCCTAGTCTGCTTATGTGTCATCTGGCCATTCCTAATTGCAAGGGAGGCTAGCGAAATAAGTGCTATTTTACTTTCTCAGCCCCTAAGTAGCGGCAGGCAAAGAAAAAGGGAACTGAGAATGGATTTTGTCAGTTATCTTACAACACCTGCCTCAGTTATTATGAGAAACCAAATTCTGATTGTCTGATGTTTAACTACTAACCCAAGACTGTGAAACATGCTTTATTCTTATGAAAATCATTAATACAAATTTAAATAGGATCTGGTCGTATGTGTTTTAATATCCTTTTCTTATGTTTTTCACCCTGATAAACACAGAATTTCCTTAATTATTCAAATTAAGGAGTTAACTTACAGCAAGTTTTGGGGTTTTTTTGGGCAGAAATCCAGAGAGAAAGAAGAGAATTGGTAAGAAAAGTTGTTACAACAATGACCACAAGAAGATTACGCAGTGGCCCATGGGGCAACCCATGGCCTGGAAGACCAAATAACGAAACCAGACCCAGTGTTCAAGAGGATTCAGAGCCCTTCAATCCAGACAACCCTTACCACGTGTGTACTGGTGTTTGTATGACAGGTTCAGATGACTGCACTAAACCCAGCACTGAAGCAGTGATATTTCTGCTTGAGATTTCAAATAAGCGTCTAGTATTCAACTGAGACTTTTACCCAATTATTTTAAAAAATACATCTTTTGTTTGTTGCAGGGTTTATAAATGAGGGTAACAACTCTTCAGCATTGCTTCTGTAGTGTAAAATCCTGATTGGTTGTACTCCTTGTTCAAAGTTGTTTTCTGTGCTCTCCTTTTTTGAGTCACAGGCGAATTTATAAAGACAAATTCATATCAGGAATTTGATGATTGAAAAATATTTCCGGGAGTGTGCCCTGCAGGCAACACACAGGATGAAAGTATTCTCTTTCCTCCTTTATATCCACTTTATTCGTCCATTCAACAGACATTCGTTGAGAACCTGCTCTTTTCCAGGCCCTGTGCACACAGACAGGAGTAACTTCTGCCCTTGAGGGCACTCAGTCCATTCGGGAGACAGACTCACATATGGGGATCAAACACTTTAGACAGAAACCTCGAGAACTGGTGTTTGTAAGGATGACACCAACATGCTAAAAACTTCTCAAATCTTCAATGAAATGTAGTTTTACCATTACTATACTTTGCAGGGAGTGAAAATAGAAAAATAAGTACTTATGTGTAACTAGTGTTTTAATTGAAAAAATAATACATGCATGTATTTTTTTAAACAGTATAAAAATGTATACAATGAAAAGTGAGTTTCCCTTCTACCACAGACACCCTCCCCTGAGCAACCTGTTAACAATGGCTATTTGCCCAGTTCCTTTGTATAAGTGTACACACACACACACACACACACACATTTTTAACACAAAAAAGCATACACAACTTCCACTTTGCTGTCTTTTCAGTTCCAATACAGTATTTTGGAAGTTTTTTTGTATCTCTTATATGGATACACCTCATTCATTTTAATGGCACCATTATATTCCATTGTGTGGATAAATGTACAGAAATTGAACTAGCTCTGCTTTGGTGGACATGTATTTTCCTCGAATACCGTTTTTTTTTTAAACTTTTTGTTTCATTTATTTATTTATTTCTCTGCGTTGGGTCTTCATTGCTGCATGGAGGCTTTCTCTAGTTGTGGTGAGCGGCGGCTAATCTTTGTTGGGGTGCACGGGCTTCTCACTGCAGTGGCTTCTCTTGTTGCGGAGCATGGGCTCTAGGTGTGCAGGCTTCAGTAGCTGTGGCACGCAGGCTCAGTAGTTGTGGTGCGCGGGCTTAGTGGCTCCGTGGCATGTGGGACCTTCCCACGCCAGGGCTCGAACCCATGTCCCCTGCATTGGCAGGCGGATTCTTAACCAATGCGCCACCAGAGAAGTCCCTCCTCAAAGAGTGTTAATAAGATACACCTTATACATGCTTCATAGGGTATGGGAAGGAGTAAATGAGGTAATGCAGGTGAAGCTCTTAGCACTGTGCTAGGTGCATAGTAAGCACTACCTGACTCCATGTTAGCTATTAGTCTATACCTCTTGTACACTGTAGGAGTACATCTTTACCACTAATACTGAAACATGGGTCTGCTGGGTCAAAGAATTTTACATTTTAATGGAGGACACTAAATTGTCTTCCGGGGAATTACAGCAGCTCCATGTCTTCAAATGGTAATGAAAGGCCTAATTTATTATCAAACTTTTAAAAAGTCTTGGGTGTAAAACCGTATCTCCTGGTTATCTTTTTCTTGCCAGTCTTTAATTATGTGTAAGACTGAGCATCTTTTCATACACAGAGAAGTCATTTGTACATTTTCTTTCCTCTTGTTTCATGTGTTGCAAATATATTTTCTAGTTTACCATTTTAGACTAATATATTTTAGAAAGATTTAGAGCAAAAAAGTATTTTTTTTTTTAAGTAACCCAAGGCTTACCAGAAAACTCAGGACACCACAGTACTTCATTCCGTAAAGCTCAAAGAATAATAAAGAAATAAAATCTGGGACTTCCCTGGTGGCGCAGTGGTTAAGAATCCCGCTGCCAATGCAGGGGGCACGGGTAATCCATCCCTGGTCCAGGAAAATCCCACATGCCGTGCAGCAATTAAGCCTGTGCGCCACAACTACTGAGCCTGCACTCTAGAGCCCTCAAGCCACAACTACTGAGCCCGTGTGCTGCAACTACTGACGCCCGTGTGCCTAGAGCCCGTGCTCCGCAACAAGAGAAGCCACTGCAATGAGAAGCCCGCGCACTGCAACGAAGAGGGGCCCCCGCCCACCACAACTAGAGAAAGCCCGTGTGCAACAACGGAGACCCAACGCAGACAAAAAACAAAAACAAAAACTGAATAGGCAAACAGAAAACTTAATATAGTTTATTCTCTAGGTAGCTGGCCTAGCTGCATCTGGTTCTAGGGATGAGGGCATCAGCCCCTCCACAGAAGGGCAGGATGTGACTGCCCTGCTTTCAGGCTTAAGTGATCCATATTCTTGAAAAAATTTCACTGGTAACAGTTTCTTCCTTTATTACATGTTGAGCTTTAAGCAGGAACACCTTCCCCATGATCTCCGTCCTTCACATATCCCTTTAAGGAAATATCTCAGGGCAAGAACCTGAGATTTCTGCCAACTTTTTAATCCTAACAAACTTTTGTTGAACCCTCAGGTGAGGAAATGCCTCAACCAACAGGCTTTTTGACTACTGCCCTGGAAGAGTCAGCAACAGTTAATTAATGAGGCAGTTTTTAATTTTGCTGTCCCAGATGAACCTATTTCAAGAGATAAGGGGGGGGAAATGTCTAAAGGGGACATTCTAAAGGGGAGAGTCTAAAGAATTTTTTTTTAAATGGTGTTGAGAGTAAGACAAATACTTTGATGACAAAATCTGAACATAGGCTGTGTCAGATGGTGTTAATGAATTGTTAGTTTTGTGAGGTGTGATAATGGCAGTGTGGTGCAGGAAAATGCTATCTTATTTTGGCAAGACATTCTAATGTATTTATGGGTGGAATGTCACAATGCCCTCAAGTCTCTTTAAATTTACTTCAGAATTTAAAATACTTAAAAAAAATCAAATTTGACAAAAGGTTGGCAATTGTCAAATGTAGATGTTTGGCACACAATTTTCTCCACTTTCCAATACGTTGGAAATTTCTCATAATAGAAAGCACCCCCTCACACACACACAGCAAAAAAAGTTGAATAAAGACTTTTTAAAAAGTATACCAGAAAGGTGATAGGGTTGCTTAAGCTCACTTAGCTCAAGCCTAACCTATGTTGGTCCTGCATCTCCCCAAGTTATTCTTCCAGGAAAGAGGCTTAAATTGAACAAAGAATTTACATGAATGATAAGGGCTTTTTGCCAGTGTAATTCAATGTCATATTAAAGAGGATATAGACTCTTTACCCCTAGAAATCCATGAAAAGGAAAACCAGATATTACATAACTTGGCAGGGGCACATTTCTTCCAGTTCTGTGATCTCTCCAGCAGCGAAAATAGGGTTCTGTAGGTGACTTTTACTGCGATACGAGTTTGTATTTATGTAACTATAATGATGGCACATAGAAACTAGAAGATAAAGTTCAAGGTCTTGAAGCTTTACACCGTATGGTGCCTTCTTCTGAGTGTTACAGACCCTTATGTTGACACAAAGGCAGAAGCTAAGTGACTTGGCAGTGTTCTCAGCCAGTTCAAGTGGAATAGCAATCTGTTGTTAGCCTGGATCAATGAGTTTCAAAATGTGCTCCCCAGAGCCCTGGAAGCCATTACTACAAGAAGGCACCAGGGTGCCGCAGCAGTGGCAGAAACGCTACTTTTGAATCACGCTCCCTGTTTTCCTATTTAAAACAAATTGAGTCACTAGTGAGTGGTAACCATGGCTCATTTAAGGCATGGAGAAACTTCACCATAACATTCAAAAAACAAAAAAAAACTAAACCTTCCTGCCAGTGACAGATTAGCTAGGATGGGAGTTCCCTGATGTTAGAAGGATTTCTGAATGATAAGGTTTAAAGATTGAAAACTCCTTACAGAAAATAATGCCAATTTCTGGTAGCAGTAAGACATCCAGGACCTTATTTTAAAATAACGTGGATGCTATAAACTTCTCATTATGAAGGAGACACAAATAATTCTCTTTTATTTCACAGCAGCAGGAAGGAGAAGGCATGACATTCGACCCCAGATTGGATCATGAAGGAATCTGCTGTATAGAATGCAGGCGGAGCTACACCCACTGCCAGAAGATCTGTGAACCACTGGGGGGCTATTATCCATGGCCTTATAATTACCAGGGTTGCCGTTCAGCCTGTAGAGTTGTCATGCCATGTAGCTGGTGGGTGGCCCGCATCTTGGGCATGGTGTGAAATCACTTCATATACCAGGTGCTGTAAAGAATTAACTCCAGAAACAACCAAAGTTTGAGGCATCTTGATGCTGAAGGGACCACGAAGTATTTTATATTCCATCTGAGCAATGTTATTCGAGACACTTAACAGAATATTTTTGAACTGCTTTACAGAACTTTATCCGGAATTGCAAATGTACTGAAAGCGTAGTTTAAGTCTAAAATATCATCATAATCCTTTTACTACTTGCTCTTTTTTGCTTTTCTTTGCCAGTAAGGCCTGCTTTTAAGACTTCCTTACCAAGCTATTTTGAAATAATCATGAAAAATTATTTACAATTTGTCAAAGATCTCAACTGTACACTTGAGTTCCTTTTAAATCGTCACTAAAACAATTAAGTTGTCTTCTGTTGTTATTTGTACATAATTCCTCAGTTGTTCTTAACCTTTATTGTTCTTTCCCAGTCTTGCAAATGTGCCCCCAGAGTTCCTAGATAAAAACATAGACAGAAAAGGGAAAACAAGACATACAATGGCATTTGAGAGTGAACATTATAAGGCAGCTCATAGGAAATTCTTTATCTATACCATGTGCTGACATGTGATTAAGAGGTGGCCGCCCTGTTAAGAGTCATCCCCAAGAAAAGAGAATTAGCAAGCATTAGGATAAAGAAGGAAAATGTAGGCGAAGGTAAATCAGACTTGTGGGGAAAGGACTTTCATTGACATTCTGAAAACCAGGTCTTCACACCCTTTCAGTCTGCTTTCAGAAAGTGGTCATTGGGCATGAAGCAGCATAACGATTTCTACCTTTGCAGTACAAATCAGGCTGCTGATGTAGTCCAATTACCAATAAGTTACCCTCCTAGTAACAGGGCTGGCAGTGTGGCTTGACAGACACGGCTGAGGAGGAATGGCTTATGTATCCATAATGACATAAAGAATCTCAGGAACAAGGACTGTCTTTAAAAACTGAAATATTAGATCAGGAAGATGAGCAGGTATTTCATGTTTTTGACATTTTGGTTTTGACTCTCATAGTTTAAGAGATTAAGAACTTTCTTAAGGAAAATAAAAGTTTTCCAAAACAACACAAAGATTCAGAGATGAAAGGTCTTGATACCATGGCAGTCCCATAGTCTATATACACCATACTACTGTATATCTAGTGTTGCCAATTTACATCTGTAAAGTCATACGGAATTTTAAAAACTTGGTTATCAGATGAACACTCATATACCTGCATTTAATGGAGTGTACAGCAAGCTAGTCTTTGGAGAAAAAAGGGATGAAGGAAAGATGCACATTGAATTATATGTAATGATCACACTGTTCAGGCAGAAGCAACTTCCTGCAGCTACGAATCTTACACGTTTTCAAAATGGTTGTCACTCTACTAACTAATAAGCAAATAAGTGCCAATGTTTCTGCACACCATCTCCCACCTTACCGCCCAGCAAACTGTATGTACTTGGTTCTGGAAATAAAAGGAAAAAAAAAAGATTGAGCCAGTGATCCCACCCCACAATAATGAGAGAACAGATAATTGGGATTCGGTACACCAAAGGCCTTGATGAAGATGGGATCATTGGGCTTCTTGGAGAAAGAGTGCCTTCAATGGGTACTCAAGGATGAGCAGGAGAGCGCCGGGTGGTGAAAGGAAGGGCATTCCAGGCAGAGGGAATAGGTCAGGTAGAGGTGAGGTTGTATGGTTCGAGCAGGGAAACAGAGCATTCAGGCTGAGGCAGGCAATATCAAGATGGAAATGTAGGACTTCCCTGGTGGTCCAGTGGCTAAGAATCCTCGCTTCCACTGCACGGGGCATAGGTTCGATTCCTGGTTGGGAAGATCCCACCTGCCACAAGGTGTGCCCCGCCCCCCCCCGCAAAAAAAGAAAAGGAAATGTAGGCAGGAGCTGTATCTTACTCATATTGCATGTTAATTGAATTTATTTGGGGATAAGGAATAGGAAACCAATGAAAGGTTTCCAGCAAGGAGGAGGCTGGTTTCCATTTTAGCTGGATCCCCTTGGTAGCTTTCCATGTGAGAACTGAAGAGGTGCCAGACTTAGCAAGGAGGAGAGCACGTCATAGGGAAGGAAGGCTGCCTCTTGAAAAGGTGTTTCCTTTTCAAAGCACCACAATTAAATGAAATACAGGAGGTGTATTTACTTAACAGAGAATGGAATTATGCTGTGTTATGAAAAGTCACTCAATACCCAAGGAAGTCAACTTAACATGAAAGGAAATGGATGTTTTAAGGGCAGAGGGGAAACTCAAGGTTGGATTAATCATAGGAATGACAAAAGAGACTCAAATTGTGTTCAATGAAGAAAACTGAAGGTCTACTTTGAAAGAGAAGAATCAAGTGTACAAAGGAAGAAATGTACTTTACGGAAGAGAGGACACTGCTGAATACAAACTTTTTGCAAATTGGTACCAATCCCTAAATAACCTCTAACCAGGCCAGTCCAAAAGCTGCAAATGCTGCCCAGTTTGCTGTGCTGAATCTTGACTTGTCCTTTAATTAATTCTCAGTGGTGACATAAACCAATCCCAATGGACATCACAGGTTCGTTTTCAAGGTCCTAAGGTCCTAGTTTGACTCAGTAGTCTTGAATGTGACAGATGCTGCTGTGTCAGCACAGAGGGAAAATGAAGAAATGGTACTGCTGGGCTTCAGTAAGTGTTCTATGTTACATGAACATATCCCATGGAACAAACTTCCACTGCAATGTTAAAAACTTGTTTAACTTCATCCTCATACCTCCTTCCCACCATCACCTCAAATAACTGTTGACACTAAAAAAGTAAATATATTCAGAATAATCACTTAACCCACTCAACAGTTGTTCTTACACCAGATTTTATTACACTCCAAAATACAAGCTACATTTTTACAAAGTAGAAATTCCTTGTGTGAGTGGAATAATTTGTATTTCTGTATAAGCTGAATATGCTAATTTGCTTTATGAACATTTATTCTATAGAAGTGTCACATTTTTTTTTAAGTTAACGGATTTACTGAGGGGGAAGGAGGGAGCTGACAAAAATCTACATGCACAGAATAGTCCTAGTAGCGTATGCAGACAGAAAGGTGCAAATTTGAGAGTCAGTGATGCAAACTTTAGCAAAAACAGTTTACAGGCAGAGTGAGTTTTGGTGTTTATAAAAGAAAGCTGAATTCCTTTTAAGGGCTTTGGTACATATATGCAATGATCATATTTTATATGCATATACAGGTTTCACTTTGAAAAGCCCAGTATGTTAGAATCAAATTTACAAGACTAAGTTAGTGTTGACTGACCTTTAACAATAAAGGGACTCAACCACAGGCTTTATTTAAACTGCCTACACTCAAAAGTAATCAATTTACCTACAATTTTTGGGTACTTACTGTGTAAAAGGTAAGTACATCTATATATACATTTATGCGTGTATAACCTGACCCAGCAAATATTTGCTAAGGTGTTTGGTTTACTGAACCTTTACCATGTTTTAATATTTTTTAAATCAAATACACAGGCGTCAGTCTTTATTAGGGTCTATGTTATCACCATAGAGTGATAAAGATAAGTAATGGGACTGGAAACAGTATACCTACAAAGCTATAAATAAATCACTAGGTTAAAACACCAAATGATTAAAAACCATTTTAAGTTCCTTTAAACAAATGAGCTTACTAATAACTTTACAGATACGTCATATTCCTGTTCTCTTTGTGCCTCTTCCTTTACAAATATTCTCTTCATATCAAATTTCTGTAATTGAATCAATCTTTTTCTCATCTGTAACATGGCTACAAAAATTTTAATAGCAATGAGATAGTTTGGAAGAAATAACCTCTATACACTTTTTCTTAAAACTAGCATTGTATTTGCCAATTTACTTGCAATACATTTTTTTTCAAAACATGATTTCTTTAGCTTCCTGCTCTTCAGCCTTTCAAAGGTGTGGATTATTTAATTACTAAAAATTTTCAACTACCTATATTCCATTAACCTAGACTATTATCCATCTTTCTATAATGAATTTACTTTATACTGACATAGTCAAAGACCTGGAATAAACTTACCAAGCATAAATTTTCTCTTAGCAGGACATTAGCTGCAAGACACTAGCTGTCTATTTTACATTTGGTAGTGTTTATATGTCCACACCACTCTCCCATTTCATCCCAGCTTACCCTTCCCCTCCCCACGTCCTCAAGTCCATTTTCTATGTCTGCATCTTTATTCCTGTCCTGCCCCCTAGGTTTTTCAGAACCTTTTGTTTTTTTAGATTCCATATATATGTGTTAGCATACAGTATTTTTCTCTTTCTTACTTCACTCTGTAAGACAGACTCTCGGTCCATCCACCTCACTACAAATAACTCAGTTTCGTTTCTTTTTATGGCTGAGTAATATTCCATTGTATATATGTGCCACATCTTCTTTATCCATTCATCTAGGACATTATGCTTTTAAAGGCAAGTGGTTTCTTTTCAACTAAAACCATATTCCTGCCTATTAGTTACTAAGGTAACTATACAACTACATAGTGAAAAAGATCTCTACTCCAGAAAGATCTCCCTAACATATTCTACTTGACTTAATCCACCAGCACCACCATAATTTTTAATTCACTTAGCACCTAGGTGTAATCAGGCAACATCTGAGAATATTCCGGTCGCTAAAGAAATAGTGCCTTATCATCAATCAGTACTATCATATTCCATATATACTCCATGAATATTGACTCTTCTAATATTCTCTGCTCAGTTTTAGTAATATCTCAGCAATGATAAACTAGCATCTTGTCCAAATAGTCTCAATTTGTTTCACTTTCATTGAAAAAGATTTCCCTTCATCATGTGGTGTACCATTGTGGTTATATGGATTCAATGACTTGTTTCATAATGACCCTAAGGTTCTGATGACAGAGGAACAAAAATAACCATTAAGCATCTCTCCTCTGCCTTTACATCTATGTGAGAGGGAAACAAATTCTTCAAAAGAACAAGATCTCAAGTAGCTTTTTACTTTTTTCTAAAATTTTTCAGAAATAAGACATCAGAGATGATTAGTGCTAATAACCTCTTCTCTCACCTTTACTCTACGAAATCATTTGTTTAAGGGCAAGGTCCCAGGTCACATACTTCAAAGTCACCAGGTCATGATAAACACAGATTTACTGGGCCCTATCACAAACCTACTGATTCAAAATCTCAGGAAGGAAACAGAGAAAGCCTACATTAAAAAAAAAACAAGCTTCCCAGGTGAGGGTCACTCACCCTCAAGCTTGAGAACCACTATCTTATACAGAATATCTTCCCAATGCTGGAATTTTTAGTTGCCTGATATTTGGGACAACTGTCAGAAGATCAGTACAAGACTGGGGTAAATAAGTTTTATCCAAGTTAAATTCTGATTCTATCACCAACTAACTATCTGTGTGAGTTGAAGAACTCTTATGAAGAAAAAAGTGTATGAGAGTGCTCTGGAAAAAAATGCATTTGTAAAACCAGACACTACTTAAGATTCATTCCAGCTCTAAAATTCTGAATTTATTTTTCTTTGTTTTGTCTCACGTTGACAAGGAATGGAATGCAAACACATGTTTAAGGGAGTACAGGTACCAAAGCGACTTCTAGTCTTGGCAGACGGCCCATAAAAACATGCCTGCTGATCTGATTTTGACAATTCTATTAAACATAAAATCCTATGCCACACTCATTAAGTCCCTGTCCACAACCAATCATTCTAATTAATCCAATTCTGTCTCAGCATCTAGTATGCTGTAACCATACTTATATTCCAGAACAGGAAACAGCTTTGCTAAACACAGGTTACACTAAAATGTGACATTATCTGTAATTTAATGGGTTAAAAGAACAGAAATAAATATTTCAATGAAGTACTGAACCTGAGGCCTTCGCCTATACCCACTAAATCATATACCACGACTCAAATTCATTCACATCAATACCATCAGGTGTTCAGAGCAAAACTCCACTGCAATCCCTGCTAGATCTATAAACTAAATTTGATTCGACTGTATATACACTTGATAAAAATCAGAACATTTTTAAAAAGGACGATAACCAGTAAAATTTTGACAGCACTGAGGACAACAGGATTCCACATTAAGCTGGGGCGAGCCCTGGCACTGGCTACCACCACGTCACCTCTACCACCTGCAAGGCCCCATGTGACTGAGGCCCCCACTGCCTCCACTCACTCAATCCCGACCCTCACCAAGTCGGCCCCAGCCCCACGGCCTTCCTAGCGCCCACGCACACCGAGGCCTGCACGTCTGCTGCTTCTCCTGCTGGCGGTGCTCCGTCTCAGGAATCTCCACCGCTCCCTCTGCTTCCTTCGAGTCTGTACTGAGTTCCAGTCGGCTCCCCGAGTTCTCGATTGGTCTCCTATCTCAAATTTCAACCACCTACGGGCCTCTTCGCACGTGCAGTTTCCTCCCTTAGCACTTAACATCATTTAACATACATTCTGCTCATCTCCCCCGTAAATTAGGCTTCATAAATGCAGGGCATCTGTTCACCAGTGTATCCCTAGTGTCCAGAGCAGTGTCTGGCACATACCTTGCACTCAACGCTGATGAATGGGTATGATACCATGAACATGTATTTGTCACTTATCTATATTATTCTATATATTATTCTATTACCAATATTAAAGTGAAAACCCAATCCAAAAAAAAAAAGTATATGGCTTTTGAAAGACGGCAAAGGTATTAATATTGTTAAAAAAATAAAGTACGTAACCCTCACCGAAGAGGTTCATGTAGTATTCAGTAGCTCAAAATCTCTTTGTGGGTTTTCCAGTAAAAAAAAAATGTACTAGTAAGCAGTCCAAATTTTTGCCTCCAGAAGTTGGTATGCTTATAAATGAAACTGCTCGACTCACTCTTAGTTTCCAGACCTGTGCCTATGCCCAAACCAATTCTGGGGTCTGTAAAACTCTGGCCTCCTTTACCCAAGTTCCTTGGGCTCAAAATTTCTTCTCAAAGGATGACTAACCTAA
This sequence comes from Neophocaena asiaeorientalis asiaeorientalis, assembly GCF_003031525.2. Taxonomy (NCBI): domain Eukaryota; kingdom Metazoa; phylum Chordata; class Mammalia; order Artiodactyla; family Phocoenidae; genus Neophocaena; species Neophocaena asiaeorientalis. The sequence goes on from NW_020175318.1 coordinate 1,342,213, forward strand.
TTAGAAAGTAAATTTCAGTCCTTTCTTTAAGGAAACACATATATTTTGGTTTTAAAACAATCAGGGGGGAATAAAAGCAGTCTGAAAATTAAATGGCAACACAAAAAAATGTTTTACATGGCTTTTGATTAGTTATATAATTGCTATTCCCTCTAGTGATGTACATAACTGAGATTTAGCTCTCATGACCAGGGTTAAATATCTATTTTTAAATCACTATTCTATCTATATTGATGAATAAATAATTTCAAGGGCACATATTATAAACAAAGTACAGTTTTTAAAACTAATTCTTTAGTGTGCAACGAGAGTTTCAATACTTGAATGTCTACTATGTGAAAGGCACTGTGCTCGGCATCAAAGATCCAAAAATAAGTAAATAACAACGTAATGAAGTAGGGACGCACAGGGTAAAACAGACACCATGCAACTAACCCTAAAATTGGTTGAAACTCTGAGCGGTGCCTTAACAGATGCATCAACAAGGCACCTCCACCACAACACAGCTGGAGTGGCAGTGAATTCCTGTGGAGGGGATGGAAGGGGGGATTTAACAAGAGTATTCTAACTGAGGACACTTAAAAGAATGAAGAGAAGAAAATAAGGGCATTCCTCTGTGCAGCGTTAAGACCACCTACCAAATTCTGAAAGCTTCTCTATGCACCAGGTACTGCAGGTACAAAGTTCAAAGCTAGCCCCCTCGACCCTCCCCAAAGCAGCTCAGTCACGGGGGAAGAAATGAGTCAACTGTAGTGACTTGATAATGAACAAACTCTCAAACACGCTCACAGGACACTGTGGTTTTGGTTTGATTCTATCAAAGGATCTAGTGGGTGTCTCAACCATAAGCAAATAACCCAATCCAACTGCTACAAAGCCAGTCACTGACAGAGTAGCACAAGATTAAACAGCTTTCCTGGAGGGGGCATATGAACTTAGTTTTGACACATCAATAGGAAACTGAAGCTTTCCAGCTTCCATTTGATGGAAGAAGGAATAAAAATACATGGGATGTTCAGACAGAGGTCTGCAAACTAAAAAGAAGAACATGCAATAGGGTCTTTATGTGCCACACAAAGCCTAAAATATTCACTATATGGCCCTTTACATGGGAAGTATGCAAACCCCTAAACAGACTATTCCTGTGTGCCTGGAGCTTAGGTACACAGTGAAACAGTGACAGATACAGCTAAAAACACGGCTGGGGCTGCCCTTGAATAGCAGCTAAGTCAGATTTGTTACCTTCCTTTTAGGAATTCTACTACTCAACAGCACTGAGAAAAAAAATCAAGGACTTATACTAAGTGACAATTATTGGTCACATACTTCTTGAGTCAGGACTTAGTTAAGTCCTCACAGTCCTGACAGGTAATTATCATCTAGTGTTAGAGGTGAGAAAAATAGTTCAGAAGGGTTAAGTCACTTGTCCTCAAAACACACCATTATTAACATATCAAAACTGGGGTTTTAAGATTCCAAATTCACGTGTTAGTGTCCTTTCTGCTATGAGACCATTACCTCTGTGGTAGTCGAAATAAACTGATCATTTTGCAACTAATTAATAGCAAAATAGTAAGTAGTAATTCCAAGGAAATACATTCAATTTCTTAGCATATTTCACAGGCACTAAGTTAAGCTAGCTAACTTAGGAAAGTGTTCATTTGTAGTCAATTAGGTCACAGAAAAGGTCAATGTTCGAGTACAAATGAGTGACAAAAAGCGGTAGTTGGGAGAGAAGACCCCCAAACTTGAGTGTATAGTACTAGTGTCTATATACAAAGGACTGCATGTATTTTTTGCTCCCCACTGATTGTCTGAGGGGCAGGAAGCAGGGTAGAGAGGAAATAGACTGATGAACTCTTGTAAAAAAACAACTATCAGTTTCTCTACACTGATGGAAACAACGGGACAGAATCCGTGGTTTACAAGTAGCATGATTTTGCGACTTGTTTTTATAAGCCCTAATAGTTTTACTGTCTTGAATTTAAGTTAAAATGGAATTAAAATCAAAGAACTTCTGAAAGGAAGTCCCTTAACATTCTACATACAGTTTGTGTGTTCTGGCACCACTATACTTTATGATTCCTTTTTTAAAAATTAATTATTTTATGCCTGCGTTAGGCCTTTGTTGCTGCTCGCGGGCTTTTTCTAGCTGCAGCGAGTGGGGCTACTCTTCGATGCTGTGCACGGGCTTCAGTAGTTGTGGCACACAGGCTCTAGAGCACAGGCTCGGTAGTTGTGGCGCACGGGCTTAGCTGCTCCGTGGCATGTGGGATCTTCCCGGACCAGGGCTCGAACCCGTGTCCCCTGCATGGGCAGGTGGATTCTTAACCACAGTGCCACCATGGAAGTTCCTACTTTATGATTCTTTTTAAAGTACTGCTGACAATACTTGCATATTTAAGCTCTGCTTAGGTAAATTAAAATAACTACTCATTCAAAATAAAAGCTTTTCTGTGAACTTTTATGCTCTCACTATAATTTTTTAAACCATACTAATGATTTTTAAGCAGCTGATATACTTTCCTCAGACAGAATCCTGAATCTTGAAGGACTGAACTTCGAACAAAAAGGCTCACCACAGTATTTAAACCTCGCAGCCTAAATGCATATACATTAAGCACCGCTCTCTGCACTTTACATATACAGGTACATGTAACTCTATTCAAAAACTTTGGAGCCAGATGTGTTTCTGAATTCAGGATTCTGAATTTTAGAATTTAGTATAGCTATACTATTGACTTTTTAATATCCTCAGCAGGATCTGTGGTAGCACTGTTATTAAACAAATTAATACTTCTGCAGGAAAATATGACTATTCAAACTGCAAGTTTAGGACAGGTTTTTGTTTTTTTTAACCACTGAGTCACACACACACAAATCTAGTTTTTAGAGCCCTCTGGATTAGGATAAATAATTGTAGAACTGTATTAACACATTCAACTCACATACGTCCATGAGGTGGGTATATTAGCCCAATTTAGATAGGAAAACTGAGGCTCAGAGACATTAACTACCTGCCCACTGTCACACAGCTAGTAAGCGGTGTAGCCAGGACTGATCTCAAGCAGGCCGTCTTCTGAGTCCAGCATTTAACTACTATGCAATATTGCCTTTTAATGCACTTAACAGAGCATCAAGCACACAGTATGTATAACAGTTTACTATTACTTAGAGCTTTTGTAGTTGCACTGTAGAGCATGGTTTTTAAAAGCCCATATACAAGCACTGAAGATTATCTTCCTTACTCCTTTCTGATGTGTAAAAATTGCTTTTGGGCCAAGAGTACTGTTTTTGAAACATCTTTTGTATAACTGAATCCTATAAGAGAAAGTAAAGTCAACGAGCTATGTATGAGAAGTCTCAATGCAAAAATAAGAATTAAAAAATCAGATTTGAAGGCACAGCAAAGGTAACATTTAGAAGACTCTAGACAAGGCAAAATTCAGAATATGTAAAAAATGTTCACATGATTGGAACAAAGGGACTAAACCTGAATCATTCCAATTTTATTGAAGAAATCAGTGATACACTGATCCTAATACACGTATCTAAATAGGAAAAAAAAAAACCTTGAAACAATTTTAGTATTTGAACAAGGAGAACTAGTGTGAGAGCTCCCAAGTTTAAAGAACAAGAATTTGACCAGGATGATGTGCCAGTCTTCTTTCACCTGTAACAGTTCTAAGCATATCTTGTTTCTCTGTAATTTTCTGCATTTGAGAAAAACAAAACCTTCAACGCAAAAGTCAAGACTACTTGCTTGTATTACCTTTACAAGAGGCAAGAGATCTGGACTCCTAATAAGCTTTCCTACTTATGAAACTGATGATAACATTCTGATCTTTAAGAAATGTACTTCCCAGCTCATGTAGAAGAATTAAAAAATTCAACTTGCATATCCTCTGCTTCATTGTGAGACAGCTGATTAATTAATAAAAATCACTCGTCCACCCAATTCATTCAGTTGTTAAAAGCATGGGAACTGAATTCTGACAGGCCTCGGTTCAAATCCCAGGTCCATCACTTATCAGTGGACTGAACTAGGCAAAGAACTTAACTTGGGCCTCATTTTTCTATCTGAAATGACAGGATGCTATCATTACCTCACAAGGCTGTTATAAACGAGGTAGTACATATAAAGCACACCTGGCCCATAAAAAGCACTAGTACAGAACAGCTATCACTGATATTGCCTGCATGGGCTAGCAATGTGTATGATTTTAGCTGATTTGGGGCATAAGTTTACTGAGGTAGGAAGAGAGGCTAAGAGTTAAATTAATTTCAGAAGCAAATCACAAATGTGGCACCTAATAGTAACACTTTTGAGTAAAGCAGTATCTCCAATTTACCCACCAGTACCCAATGTTTCCAAAATAAAATCTCTTGATACGTGTAAAATGGTCTTACAAGAGAATATGCATAGTTGGAGACAAAATAAACCACATCAATGTTGACGATCCCCCTTATTTAAAACTACACATGACTCTTCCTGGCACAGAAACCATTATTTTGTCCTTTTAGCTTTTATTATTTCCTCTCCTTGGTTCCTCCAAGGCAGAGATAACAGATAACCATATGCTGTTATGGATGCTAAAATATGGGGCTAAAATAGCAGGTAAGAGTGTCAAGGTAAACTTCTTTACAGCTAGCTGGTTACAAAAAAAAAAAAAAAAAAAAAAAGTGGCTCTAGTAACAAACACCACGTTAACACCCAGAAAAGTTCTACCTATTTTTGGAAGTATCAGTAATAGCTACAAGTCAGAGACACGCACACTAACCTGGACAAGGAAGAGCCCAATAAAATTAAAGTGCACTAAGCAGATCAGATGGTCAATTAATAGGCAATACTGCTCTGGGTCAGTGATGTATTTCTCAGATCAACGACCTAATCTGATATGTAGACAATTGGGGAAGGAGAAAAGGTAAAATGGGAAAGGATAGCCAAAACACATTTCAGTAGTGAACTAAATTAAAATGTCTATCTAAACTATTCATAATAGCATAGTGACATAGCTTCATTTTATTTTTATTTATTTATTTATTTATTTATTTATGGCTGTGCTGGGTCTTTGTTGCTGCGTGCAGGCTTTCTCTATTTGTGGTGAGCAGGGGCTACTCTTCGTTGGAGTGCGCAGGCTTCTCATTGTGGTGGCTTCTCTTGTTGCAGAGCATGGGCTCTAGGTGTGCACGCCTCGGCAGTTGTGGCTCGCGGGCTCTAGAGCACAGGCTCAGTAGTTGTGGTGCAAGGGCTTAGTTGCTCTGTGGCATGTGGGATCTTCCCGGACCAGGGCTCGAACCCGTGTCCCCTGCAATGGCAGGCGGATTCTTAACCACTGTGCCACAAGGGAAGCCCATAGCTTCATTTTAAATGTTTATTTGAAATTTATCTAAAAAATTTATCTAGGACAGGTCAATTATTTTCTCCCTGTCCTATATAGTTAGCCTGCTAAGAAAATAAAAGTTTTTCCAGACTCAAGGAGACAATAACAATTCAATGTTCTGCAGTTAGTGAATATCTCAAATCAAAGGAATGGAAATTTTGGGGGTGGGGACGGAGTGCGGGAGAACTGTAGTTATTAGTGCAAACCATCCTTTTCTTCCATTCCATATAAGGATAGAAAAAAATGTATTCCAAGACTGAACCTCAAAAAGGAAAATAAATACTAAGAGAAAAATGTACATTCTAAAGAAACAGAAGGGTAACTAGAGCACAAAGAGAACCAAGATTTGAGAACTGAAAATGGGAGTCTAGGGAGTTCCCTGGTAGCCTAGTGGTTAGGATTCTGGGCTTTCACTGCCATGACCCGGGTTCAATCCCTGGTGGGGGAACTGAGATCCTGAAAGCCATAATTAATAGCCAAGCTGAGATAGCAGAGAATAAAGATAAAGGCTCAAAATGAATTTTTTTAACTTTCTGGACTTACAATTTTTCATTGTCTAGAATGGTGAAAGAGAAGCAGTACTTTAGAGTGGTCCTTTAGGGCAAGCAGTCTAACCTACTTCTCAAAATTCCCTTCTTTACCCATAAACCTATTGTATTTAGACAAGGTAACATTGTAATATAACATAGTCATGTATATTAGGAACTCCATTTGGCTCAGCAAAATCCTGAATCAGACATCCTTAAGCAAATCTAGACAACAGATAAACACACTTTAGACAGTGTATCCTTTAAAATAAAAGCAAAACTAGTACTAGAACCTTTTTTTAAAAAACCCAACTTCTATTATAATAGTGTCATTCCTAGGAAAGAAAAAAGTTGCTTTTAAGAGGCAAAAATGCTTCCTTATTTAGAATCATGGACTTTTAATTAAACTTTAAGACCCTATGGATTTGCAGATAAAGGAACTAATAAAACATAGGAAGGTTGTAAACCTGTTAAAGATTTTAAAGCTAGTGGGTGGCAGAGACCTGCTAGAGCCAGGAGTCTCGTCTCTGGGGTATGCCCCTGACTTACCATCTCTGTAGAAAGAGCCTCCCTACCCCTGGGGACTAATGATACTGAGAAAACTTAACATAATCACTATCTCGTTTCCTAAGGAGAAAATTTTAGAAATTCATACATGCAAGAACTTAATTTTGCCTTTTCCTTCAGTGTTCAAGATCAAAAAAAGTAGCCTGTAACTCTAAGTGGGCAGAAGGACAAGTGAAAACCCCTACATGCATAAACAAGCAGTAACAGCAAGTCTGGGCATGATCTGGTATCACCCCACCACTTTTTCCTTATGAACTCCCCTACACATGTCAAATTACTAGAAGGAAGAGGCTGAATTCCCACTCTTTTTGGAGATGGCGGTTAATTTGCCCCCCATTTACCCTATCCTCAGCTATGAGGGTATAGAGTACTTCCTTGCCACAAAATGTTAGTGAGACCTAATAGACACCACCCTCTATGGTTCCGAAATTACAAGAAAAGGAATCACACCTACAGGTCATCCATTGCCTTTGCTTTATAACAGCCTGGACTGTCAATAGTTTTAATCACAGAACATTTGATCACAGATAGATATTTTTTCTATCTCAAAAGTGTATTTGTAATAAGTTCACCATTCAACCATTCATAAGTCCTTCCTGAATGTTAATTTCCTCTCTCTGCTAGATTATAAAGTCTCTGAAGCCAACGATCATGTCTTTTAGTTTTTGTATTCCCATGGTATCTGTTTATTCTATAAACAGAATAGATACTAAATGTATACATATTACTCTCTCAGTAGCTGCCCTAAACCACCAAAAGCATGGGGCTATAAGAAGAGAGATTTTCTAATAAAGAAAAAAAGAAGGAAAAAAACCCAAACCAAACCACCAGTCTTGGAATTTCGGGAATCCTGCTGTGGCAAAAGCAGCAAGAAGTGGAGTTGGGCTCTCCTCAATTACTGTTTGACCCCGCTTCACAGACAGCCTTCAGTACAGTTAAACTTGCAGCATGATAAACTCAGGTGTCAATGTTTTATACAGGAATTTGAAGGGTAAGGACCAAAATTCTCAGTGCAATTACAAACACTTCCCATAAAAATAATCAAACGGGAATCCCCTGTGATAAATAATTTCTCAAAGTTTTCATTAGAAACTTAAGAAAAAGGTAAATAAACCAAACTTCTTCATAGAAAAATTGTATTTACAACTCCATTCAAAAGCAGTTTTTAAAAGCAAACAATTTAACACTGAAATTGAGAAATCTATGCTCACCCGAAGTTGCCACGTCTAATAAATTATTAACAGAATACTGCATCAAAAATAAGGCAATAACCCAAGATATCCCATTAACAATTTCTCCACTCCCACAACTAGGAAGAATTAATCTATCTAGTAGCAAATGATACTTCATTCCGTTTCAGCATATCTGAAGTCCTTAAGGGCAAAAGTGATAAAACATGATCTTCATTCTTCATTAGACTCTTAGAACACTTGAAGGAAAATAATTTCTAAAGCACAAAGAGGTAAAGAGGTATAATCCTTTAAAAAGATGTACTCAGTGTTCAAAATTCAAGAATGCAGTATTAATACACAATGGGCGTTAGCTGAACATATGCAATACGGTGATAGCAAATTAATTTATTTAGTACTTTTTCCATTCCATATCATCAGGAGGATTGATTTCAACTTTCCTTTTACCTACATCAGACCAATTGGTACTCAAAACTGTACCACCAGACTCCATCTGCAATAAAAAATAAGAATAGATTAATTATTGGCCCATGTAATCAAAACAGAATATTTTTCTAAAAACATTCCAAGCACAGAGTCCCCAATATAAGCTATGTTTGGCTCAATATACACAAGACAATATTCTGGTTTAACCTTAGGCTTTCCAGATAAGTTACCATATCGTGTAAAAATCTGAAAAGGAAACTCTAGTTAGGTAGGAGGACCACGTCCACACACACTGCCATATAAAGCACATGTCTCCCTGCTAATCAGCACAGAGGTATATGTGGAAAAACCACCTTCAGATGAAAATATTGGGTTGGCCAAAAAGTCCCTTCAGTTTTAAAGTAAAAATAAAAGACACATTTTTCATTTTCACCAAGAACTTTATTGAACAACGTATTCACCATTTTGTTCCCCTACCTTCTGCCATTTTTCAGGCAACCTTATAATTCCATCTTCCCAAAACTTATCTTTTTGAGCAAAGAATTGTTCCAGGTGCCTTTTGCAGTCTCCCAGGGAATTGAAATTTTTCCATTAAGAGAATTTTGTAAAGACCGAAATACATGGAAATCCGAAGGTGCAATAATCTGGTGACTACAGTGGATGAATGGGAACTTCTCAGCCAAGTTGTAACAGTTTTTGCCTGGTCATCAAAGTAACATGTGGTCTCGTGTTATCCTGATGGAAGATTATGCATTTTCTGTTGACTAATTCTGAACGCTTTTCATTAAGTGCTGCTTTCAGTTCATCTAACTGGGAGCAGTACTTGTTGGAAGCAATTGTTTGCTTTTCCAAAAGTAGCTCATAATAGAGGACTCCCTTCCAATCTCACCATATACACAACATCACCTTCTCTGGATGAAGACTGGCCTTTGGTGTGGTTGGTGGTGGTTCATTTTGCTTGCCCCACAAGCGAAATATTGTTCCACAATATTGTACAGCATCTACTTTTCATTGCCCATCACATTACGTTTAAGTAGAGAATCACATGCGGAAATACAGTCAAGGCTTTTTTTCACTTAACTTATGTGGAACCCAAACATCAAAGCGATTAACATAACCAAGCTGGTGCAAATGGTTTTCAACGCTTGATTTAGATATTTTGAGTATGTCAGCTATCTCCCGCATGGTATAACATTGATTGTTCTCAATTAATGTCTCGATTTGACCGCTATCAACTTCAACTGGTCTACCCAACCATGGAGCATCGTCCAGTGAGAAACCTCCAGCACGAAACTTCACAAACCACTTTTGATCAGTCAGAGCACCTTCTCCATACACTGCACAAATCTGTTTTTGCGTTTCAGTTGCGTTTTTACCTTTCTTGAAATAATAAAGCATAACATGCAGAAAATGTTGCTATTTTCCTTCCATCTTCAATATTAAAATGGCTACACAAAAATTCACTAATTTGGTAAGTTTTAAAAAAATGCACCCTGATATGACAGCTGTCACAACACAATCTAACAAAATTGTTTCGAATGAAGCTAAAGACAACTAAGCACTTACTAGAGCCATCTTACTGGGGAAACCGAACGAACTTTTTGGCCAACCCAATGAAATTGGCTCCCAAAGAAAACGATAATGTAATCTCTTTTGCTGAGCACAGTGAAGACTTTGCGAAGTAAACTCTTTCTAGTTGGAGAGAACTTTAAGAGCCCCTTCTTAATGTTCTCTCTCTGTCAAATGTACACAAGTGTATGCTGGAATTATTTTTAAATCAAGGTACATACATACACAGACACATAAAGTTAGTGTCTCAGTAAAGCACTGGTCATCTATTTACTACCCACTGAGTATAACACCTACTAACAAACCTAGCATATTCATAAATACATTTAAAAAATAAAGCTGTAACTGTTAATGCAATAAAAATTCATTGATTTGGATCACAGCAAAGAACAGAAAATTGTTAAAATCTAAACATTTGAAAATAATCAGCTATGTTACTGGTGAATGTATAAAGTTACATATGCTACCATTACACTGGAGCCTCAAAATAATCCCAATGCCCCACACTCTCTACCAAGCTCCTTTCCATGGGTTCCTTTGCACGGGATGCTCTCCTCTGTCCCGGTCCTTTTTATGTCTTTAGTTATCCTCCAAACATGACATGTCACCATCTCTCTGTGGCCTTCTTTGACCCTAGTCAGGACTCTAGCTACTCTTGTAGGACTTGTCTATGACACTGCACTGATAAAATTTTACGAATCTGCCTTCTCATACCTGTTTCCCACCCGTGGCTCCAAACTAAAGCTGAGAGTTTCTAAAAGGAAAGAAACATATTTTACCAATACTTATATCCTAGATCTAAGTGCAGTGCCTGGCACACAGTAGGCTGCAAATAAAATACTGAATAAAATGGGACAAGTTTATATAATAACTACTCCTAAGAGAACTAAAGGAAGCAGATTTAATTTATAATCTGATCATATTTGCTGATGACATTTATTTTCCCCTTTCTTCTTATGGACTGCAGTGCAACTGAGCACTTCCATGATTATTCTGTGTATGCTGATCTTTTTGCCCAATGAGACAGAGAGATCAGAGATAAGATAGAGTCTGTTTCTTTGTACAGGCAGACCTCGTTTTATTGTGCTTCACTTTACTGCACTTTGCAGATACTGCATTTTTTACAAACTGAAGATTTGTGGCAACCCTGCATAAAGTGAATCTATTGACGTCATTCTTCCAACAGCATGTGCTCACTTCCTGTCTCACATTTTGATAACTTACATTTCAAACTTTTTCACTGTTATTATCTTTGTTATGGGGATGTGTGATCAGTGATCTTTGATGTTACTACTGCAAAAAACTATGACTTGCTGAAGACTGAGATGATAAAGCTAGCATATTTTAGCAATAAAGAATTTTTAAATTAAGGTACATGCATTATTTTTTAGACATAATATTATTACACATTCAGTAGACTACAGCATAGTGTAAACATAACTTTCATATGTACTGAGAAACCAAAAAAGTGTGACTCACTTTATTGCAAAATTTGCTTTATGATGGTGGTCTAGAACTGAACCCACAGTTTTCCAAGGTATGCCTGTATTCCCCCACAAAGACAGAAGCAAGCCCATGGTATGTTCCAGGTCAATGCTGCCAAACAGATGGCTTATTTTATGCATACGTATGGTTCAGTTACACTTAGCAAAGTTTCTGTATGAAAATGGACACAGATTCTCTAATATAACTTTGAAATCTCACACACTATTTTGTCCAGAAGTTCTTAAAAGTCAACACTGAAACTGATTTCAGGGAATTCCCTGGCGGTCCAGTGGTCAGGACTCCACGTATCCACTGCAGGGGGCACACATTCAATCCCTGGTGGGGGAACTAAGAGCCTGCAAGCTGCACAGCGCGGCAAAACAAACTAACAAAACCCTGATTTCTCCTTTTGGAGGCATTAAGTGAGTGTACTTTTTCCTAGTCTTCCCACTAAGTACAACTAAAAACCTTGTATGTTATATAAATAACAAATATAAGACAACTCTAAAAGGTGAAAAGAAGACAAATCAGCTAGGGACCTTGGGACCCAAGGAACAACACGGTGGTGAGTTCTTTGGGTTTTCTTTTTGCCTTATGTTTTCCAAGAGCTGGAACTGAAGAGGCTGGAAATGCCAAAGGGTGCAAACAAAAAAAGCCCCAACAAAAGCCTTATTTCTCTAGCCAATGGACAAAGACAAACAGAAAGAGAGAAAACTTTTAGACAATAATCACTCTAGCTAAAACACCACAGTAAAAAACTGTGGTCCCATCCCTACCCAGGCCAGTGAAGGCTGAATGAAGAGCCTAAACTTCCACCCATGCTATGCTATCACAAACCGGCCTCCTCTGTTGCCTGTGGTGTCAGTGGAAACCACGTGGGGAGCTAGAATTCCTACCTATTCCCAGCAGTAACAAGGAGATGTCCTGGGGTGTCAACGGAGGTAGAGTGGGGTACCTGGATTTCTACCTCCACCTGGCAATAGTGAGGTAGTGACTTCCCTTCCTTTGCCAGAGGGGTTGTCAGAGAAAGCCATCTAAGACAGATGGTTTAAATAAGATCCAGAGTCTTGTAACATGAAAATGTCCAGATTTCAACTGAATATCACTGGGCACTGGTGAAAAACACCAAGAACCAGGAAGATTTCAGATTATATGTTTAAAAAGAGAAGACAATCAATAGATGCTAACACAGAGATGAAAGAGATGTTAAAATTATCTGACACATTTTTAAAGCAGTCAGGGTAAAAATGCTTCAACAAGAATTATGAACTAGCTTGAAACAAATGAAAAAAATAGAAAACCTCAGTAAAGAAACAGAAGACATAAAGAAGAACCAAATGAAAGTTTTATAATTGAAAAATACACTTGAAATAAAAACGTCAGTGAACGGCTCAAGAGCAGAATAGAGAGAATAGAGCAAAGAATCAGTGAACTGGAAAACAGAACAATATAAATCACCCAATCTGAATGACAGAGACAAAACAGAGATAAAATGAACGGTTCTCAGGAATGTATAGTACTGTAACAAAATATCCAATACCTGTGTCATCGGGTTCCAGGAAGAAGAAAACAAAGAAGGAAGGTCTGAAAAAGTACTCAATGATATAATGAATGAAAAGATCCCAAATTTGGCAAAAGACATAAACCTACAGATACAAGAAACTGAGTAAATCCCAACCAGTATAAACCCAAAGGAATCCTTGTCAATAGAAAGAATCTGTTATGGACAGATCTACTCTGAAAGAATGCCCAAAGGAAGTTCTCCAAACAGAAGGAGGGACTTCCCTGGTGGTCCAGTGGTTAAGAATCCGCCTTCCAGTACAGAGAACACGGGTTCAATCCCTGGTCAGGGAACTAAGCCTGTGTGCGGCCAACTACTGAGCATGTGGGGCACAACTAGAGAGCCAGCGTGCCTCAACTACAGAGCCCACGCGCCACAACTACTGAGCCTGAGCACCACAACTAGAGAGAAGTCCACGTGCCACAATGAGGAGCTCAAAAGCCACAGCAGAGGATCCTGCATGCTGCAACTAAGACCTGATGCAGCCAAAAATAAAATGAATAAATATTTTTTTAAAAAATGAGAGGAGACAATGTGTTCAGGAGTTTAAAAAGAAAAAACAAACAAACAAACAATGGAAACCTGAAAGTCAGAAAGGAAGAAAGAAAAAGGTCACAATATAGATAAATGCAATAGAGTTTGCTTTTCCTCTACGTTTTCTAAATTATTACACTGTATGCTGTGCTTTCTAAACATATATAGAAGAATTATTTAAGAAAATTATAAATGAGAAAAAGTAAAAGGACAAAAAGGGAGGTAAGGTTTCTATACGTCATTCAGTGTCAAAAAAAAATAACACCAGTAGACTATGATAAACTAAGTATAATATAGCTAATATAAAATTTAGAGCAACCAAAGATATACTACAAAACACTATAGATAAATCAAGATGAAATTCTAAAAACTGTTCAAGTACCCATAGGAAGGCAGGAAAAACAAATACAGAACAAACAGAAAACTTACATGGTAGACATAAGTAAGTCCTAATGTACCAATAATTACATTAAAAGTTAAGTGGTCCAAATGCATCAATTAAAAGAGACTGGCAGAATAAATTAAAAAAAACATGACCCAACATGCTGTCTAAAAGAAATTCCCTTTAAATATGACTTAGAAATCTGAAAAAGAATGAATATATATAAGTGAATCACTTTGCTGTACACCTGAAACTAACACAACACTGTAAATCAACTATACTCCAATAAAATTGTTAAAATAAAATTAAAAATGTTTAAAAAACGACTTAGGCAGGTTGAAAGTAAAAGGACGGAACAAGATATATCATGCAAAAATTAACCAAAAGACATAAGAATCAGCTATATTAACATCAAAGCAAAGAAAATTACCAGAGCTAGAGAATGACATTATATAATGATAAAAAGGTCAATCCACCATGAAAATATAGCAATCCTAAATGCATATGAACCAAACAACAGAGCTGCAAAATATGTGAAGCAAAAATTGACAGAACTTAAAGGTGAAATCAATAAATCCACAATTATAGCTGAAGACCCTCTCTCAATCAGTAGAACAGTAAGACAGAAAATCAACAAGAGTATCAATCAACAGGATCTAAGTGACGTTTATGGAACACTCCATTCAAAAAGAGCAGAATATACATGCTTTTCAAGTGGAATATATACTTAGGATAAGAAGTCTCAAGTGAAATCAAAATATATACTGAACTGAATAAAAATGAAAAAGTAACATCAAAATTTGTGGAAGACAGCTGAATTCTTCTGAGAGGGAAATTTATAGCATAAACACATATAACAGAAAAAAGAAAAAGGGTCAAATCAATAATCTAAGCTCATATCCACAGAACCTACTAAAAAAAGAATAACAAAATAAACCCAAAGCAAGCATAAGGAAGAAAATAATTAAAAGCAGAAATAAATGAAATTTAGAACAAAAAAAATAGGAGGAAAAATTTAAGATCAACAAAAAGCTGATTCTTTGGGGAAAAAAAAGTAAATAAAATTGACAAACCCTAGCAAGACAAAGGAAAAAAAAAATTGACACAAATTACCATTATAGGAATGAAATGGGTTATCACTACAGACCCTGCAGTCATCAAAAGACCCTGCAGTTCCCTTCAAAGTTGAAGGGAACCCTACCAGCACTAACAACTTAAACGGACCAATTCCTCAAAAACAAACTACCACAAGTCACTCAATATGAAACAGACAACCTGGAGAGTCCTATAAGCTATTGGGATAACGAAATTCATAATTTAAAATCTCCCAAAAAAAGAAGTATCAAGGCCTAGATGGCTTCATTGGTTCAAATAACCTTTAAAGACAACACTAATTCTACAAATACCCTCCCCCGAAAAAAGAAGAGGATGGAGCACTTCCCAATCCATTCTATGACGTATTACCCTGATACCAAAACCAGAAAAAGCACCAAAAAATACTCTAGACCAACATGCCTCATAAATATAGACACAAAAATGCTTAAAGTATTTAAAAATAGAATTGAGTAATATATAAAAAGAATTATACACTATGACCAACTGGGGTTTATCCCAGGGATGCAAAGCTGGTTCAACAGTAGAACAGCAGAAATCAATCATATTAATCATATAAAATCACCACTTTGACAAATTAAAGAAAAAAATCACCTAATCATATTGACCACATGCAGAAATACTGCAGAAAAAGTATTTGATAAGTCAACAGCCATTCATGATAAAAATCTCAGAAAAAAAGAAATAGAGCAAAACTTTCTTAATTTGATAAGCATCTACAAAAACCTACAGCTAACATTATACTTAATGGTGAAAGACTGAATGGTTTTTCTCTTAAGATGGAGAACAAGGCATCGGTGTCTACTCTCACCAATCTTATTCAACATAGTGCTGGAAGTTCTAGCCAATAAAAGGAAATAAAGGACACACATATTGGAAAGGAAATTAAACCGTCCCTATCTGAAATACCTCCTTAGGTAGGTTTATTCCTAGGTATTTTATTCTTTTTGTTGCAATGGTGAGTGGAATTGTTTCTGTAATTTCTCTTTCTGATCTTTTGTTGTTTAAACTGTCCCTATTTGAAGATACGATTGTCTACATAGAAAATCACAAGGAATCACAAAGAATCTACCAAAAAAAATCTCCTAGAACCAGTAAGTGAGTTCAACAAGGTAGATACAAGATAAATACAAGATAAACATTAAAAACAAAACCAAAAAACCCCTGTATTTCTAGATATTAACAACAAACACATGGATGCCAAAATTAAACATATAATACCATTTATAATCGCTCAAAAAAAGAACCCAATACTTAGGTATATCTAGTACAACACACAACTACCGAAGCCCACGCACCTAGAGCCCGTGCTCCACAACAAGAGAAGCCACTGCAATGAGAAGCCTGCGCACCTCAATGAAGAGAAGCCCCCGCTAGCCGCAACTAGAGAAAACCCACGCGCAGCAACGAAGAGCCAATGCAGCCAAAATAAATAAATAAACAAATAAATAAAAAAGAAATGTTCTCTATCTTAACTGTCAATATCATGGTTGTAATATTATAATTCTGCAAGACATTTCTACTGGGGAAAACTGTAAAGGATATAAGGGATCTCTATTACTTCTTCCAACTGCATGTGAGTCTACAATTATCTCAAAATAAAAAGTTTAATTAAAAACAATTTTTTTAAGGCAATAGTGAAAAGCATAATCATGATCAGTTACCACTTGGTAACTTACATGGAATATCTGAGCCACAAACACACTTATTACCTACATATTAATTTTAATTATTAAATATTAACTTTAACTTTCTACTGTAAATATCAACACCTTAAAAGAAGACAGTGACATTTCCAGAGCTACGGGTAAAAGTCAAATGATCACAGCTTCAAGCAAAATCTACATGGTTCTATAGTGATGACTAGTCATTAAAATCTCAGAACTTGATGCCTAATTCAGGTGGTATTCATGCCCTGGCAAAAAGCCTGAATTTCCTTAATCAATACAGAAATTATTAACAAACCAATGAATAATTAATGTGCACCTTCTACTTGGCAAACACTGTTCTGGAAGTTTCCCTTCTATATTCTTCATCTGACACTGAGATTATACATGATACCAGAAGGTAAACACCGGAAGCTCACTCAGCTATTGTGATAAATCCAACTGGAATAACTCTATATCATCCACTAACTATAAGCTTGGTATTTCTTAAGACTTCCAAGTTCTAACTCCCTGATGAAAAAATTTATTTGGAATATACCATTTGTTTCTCACCTCCTCCACAAGTTCCCAACTTCCTCAGTAATTACTCTAAGTTTAGAGCAAGAACAAATGTTCAGACAAAGTCCATTCAAAATGGTCTCCCAACTACAGTACATGCAATCTGATCTCAAATTACATACTTATTTTTTTTTAATTTGTGAAATTTACTACTACAATAGATTTTCTTAAAGTTTATGTTCTTACAAATGATTTGTTCATGGCACGTTTCACTTCATCAGAACCATCTGAATAGATCTGCTGAAATAATTTGTTTAAAGCTGCATCTCCCTCCAACTTCTCATTCTTTTCTTCTTCTTTGATCTCACCAACTAATTTATCCCAATTTCTTGTATAATGAGATGATGATGGATACAGGTTCTTTATATCTATGGAGTAAAAAAAGACAAAAGTGATTAATCAACATGTGATTATGTCAAGCATATGTAACTTCCTGACCATGATGTATACAACATCTTAGCAAACAGTTTTAAGTCACTGAATTTCATGTTTGTAATAAATGTCTTTCTGATATATAAATCAATAATTAACATTTACACTTCTAAAAACTGAATCAGTTAGCATAATGTAAAATCTGGGAATTTCTTTTGAGCAAAATAACTCAAAGTGTAAACTTTTGGTACATTATGCAAAATTAGACTAAAAAAAGATCCTTCATGTTAGTAATACGAGAAACTGGGTGAGAAGCATACAGGAACTTTTATGTTTACAAAACAGGTGCAAAGATAGTACAAACAATTCTAAAAATAGTAATTTTTTAAAAAGATGCTTCATTAACAAATTTCTCTAAACAGTTTTAATAAATGTTAAAAATGTGGCTTTTCCTGAGGTACTTATATCTTTCAGAGTAGAAATAAGCTGAAAGTATTGAACTGCCAGGCCATCTGCCAGTGAGTTAAGACTCGATCCTCTCCCCACATTAAAAACATTAGATTACTTCAGTAGGAGAAAACAATAAAGAATTCCTGAATGTTGAAAAATACTACACGTGATGATCTAGAGTTCAGTGCCCACATCATGCACACATAGAAAATGATAATATTTGTAGGGCACATTGGGATAAACAGAGGCTGCTTGCAGCCAGAGAGGCAACGAATCCAGGGACTCAGGCACTGCCAACGCTGCCCCAAAGACCAAGGGAATCAAGATCTTCATACACAAATAATTAAAAAGTAACTAAACAGTTACCTAAGAGCTGTAAGAGCAGTTCTGTCCACTACTCAATGGAAATATAATGTAAGCCACAAATGCGACTCACATACATAATTTAAAAATTTCTAGTAGCCACATTACTAAAAAGAATCAGGTGAAAGGTATCCTAATTATATGTTTTATTTAGCCTAATACATGCAAAATAATATCAGGTCAACATGAAATCAATATAAAAATATTAAGATATTTTATATTCTTTTTTTTCATACTAAGTCTTCAAAATCTGGTAGGTATTTTACATTTAGAGCACATCTCAATCCAGACTAGTCATATTCCAAGTAGTCAACAGGTACAGGTGGCTTGCAGCTACTACCCTGGACAGTACAGCTATAGAGCTTTAAAAAAAACCTGATTCAAAACTTCCCTATGAGTATACTAGGACACAAGAATGCTAGTCTAAATGTCCCTCTTGCACTGCTGCCTAGAGCTCTATATATGCCCTTTCTCAAAATAGTTGAGAAACTACTAACTGTTCATTCTGCTTTTCCATCCTTTCTCTTCACCTGTAAACCAACTCCCTCCCTGCTCATCTCACCCCCACCCCACAACAAAACAAAATCACAGCACACCACAGTTTTATTCAGGGCAAGCATACTGTTTTCCAAATTTTATCTATCCTTCCTCTACAAGTAATCTCCTCTATCTTCTGTACATTTTCACTACTAGCCAGGAAAACAAAAACATGCGTGCCATGGTAAATTAAGAACCTAGGAAACATGGGTTTAATTAATCCTAATGCTGATTCGCCAGATGGGAGCACAGTTCTAATCTCCATTCCACAGATAAGAAAGCTGACCCAGATAGGTTAATCAACTTGCCTTTATCTGCAGTCTCCAGCTTGTCAAAACTCTGACAAGCATATTAACTCCTTACAAAAATATAACAGGTCAGGAGGAATAGCATCTTGAATCTCCAAGGCACTGAGTTTAGAGAGTTTGTAACTATAACACCAAAAAATCTTTAATCTCAGAAAAACGTTAACACCTGTAGAGATGGTAGATGAACTACTGAGAGACAGGTAACCTAACTTCCTTGCTTATTCACTATAATATTGATTCAAATAACTGCAAAGATACTCATGTCAGCAGAGGCTTCCCATTGTTAAAAATGCAGCAACAAGCAGTATCACACATGGGGTAGAAGAACCAGAGCCAGACTCTAAATGGCTGGATTTAGTCCCAGACAACGAAAACTGCTAGGTAATCTTAGGCAAGTTGCTTAACCTTTCTGAGCCTGTAAAATAGGAAGAACAATACTAGGCTACTTAATATCAGGGCTGCTGTTAGACTTAGGTGATATACTATATTAAAAGTGTTGATACTTCTTTTAAAAAATGCTTTAAGCTATATATAAACCTCAATCCAAAATTATCTGGGAGTCAGCCCCAAGAAGAATGCATAATATCTTTACTATACCTTTCACATAAAGTGGGAAGCAGAAGCTTAATAAACAGCTTATATACCAACTTGAAGTATTTCAATTCTTAAAAATTATCTATTGGTGTCAATTCCCTGGCTTTGTTAATCATGCTATAGGTTAGTTACAATATTATCATGCAGGGAAACTGGGTGAAGGGTACATGGGAACTCTATTATTTCTGCAACTTCTATTAGAATCTAAAATCATTTAAAAATAAAATTTAAAAATGATCTGTTGGCTAACTTAGTGTTTTCTACAAAGTGCCATAAGGAAATTATATTTTCTGTTATAGAAGAAAGCAGTGAAAAATCTAAAAGTAGCTGAAACTTAGAGTTACCTCTTTTCAGTCATCAAATCAGAACATTATCTCTAATCAAAGGAAATTTCTCTCCATTCATTAATGAGGCCATTGCTATAAAATAGTCTTAGACTGTAGTTCTAAGTGTGTCCTACAGATTAATCATTCCATTAGAAAAATACGTGTGTGCCTATTGCCTATGCTCAGAACTGACCACAACACAGTCTGTCCCTTAAAGGGTTAAGCAATCAACCTTAGTTTTCTATTCTACCCCTAAGCCTGCCTTAGGCCTTCATTAGCTGTTTGCCTCCACCTCTTAGAAATATACTGAGGGACTTCCCTGGTGGTGCAATGGTTAAGAATCTGCCTGCCAATGCAGGGGACACGGGTTCGATCTCCAGTCTGGGAAGATCCCAAATGCTGCGGAGCAACTAAGCCCGTGAGCCACAACTACTGAGCCTGCGCTCTAGAGCCCATGAGCCACAACTACTGAAGCCCGTGCTCCACAACAAGAGAAGACCCCGCAACGAGAAGCCCGTGCACCACAATGAAGAGTGCCCCTGCTCGCCACAACTGGAGAAAGTCTGCGTGTAGCAATGAAGACCCAACGCAGCCAAAAATAAATAAATAAATTTATATATAAAAAAAAAAGAGAGAAATATACTGAAATGGGGAACTTCTCTGATGGTCCAGCAGTTAAGATTCGACGCTCCCAATGCTGGGGGCCTGTTCGATCCCTGGTCGGGGAACCAAGATTCTACATGGCACAACAAGTCTGTGTGCTAAAACTACTGAACCACACAACTAGAGAAGCCCGCACACCACAACGAAGACCCAGCACAGCCAAAACATGAGAGACAGACAGAGAGACACAGACATACAGACATAGACAGAGAGAGAGAGGGAGAAATGGGCTAGATACTTTTCACTGTGAAGACTTGAAATTCCAGGAAATTAGAGTTGACATAATTAGAAGAAACAGAAAGGAATAAATAAGAGGGGAGAAGGGAAGAGGAGGAAATACATCAGCAGAGTAAACTACTAATTCACGTAAAACACAGAAAGAAAAAAATAGGAAAGGCCAACACACAAAAGCAAACAACCCCCAACTGACGTCACAAACTGACATGATAAACAACAAATCCCAATTCCCTCTGGGCTTCTGCTGCCATTTATCTGTATTCTTATGGAGTTTAAGAAGTTAGAACCATCATAAGAAATACTCTGTTTTCATTACAGAGCAACCTCCTTATATTCAATGTATCTTATCTTGGGAACATAAATAATGAAAATAGAATACTCATTACTATTTAATTTCAACTATATAACACAATATGAATTTAAAGCTCATCAAGGCCAGAAAACAAACCTGTTATGAACTGTCTGGGGTTAGGCACATCTCCTTGCCCCTCTAGCTTTTCCCATCTCACAGCCTCTGGCTTTTTCATTTTAATTTCAATCTAGAGGAAACACCAAATAAAATCTATTATTCAATGTAAAATACACAAAACAGCGAAAAAAATGCAATTTCTTTAACTTATCAACGTTTTATAAGAATAGTGTCCTCAAACAGTTTCCTTAAACTAATACCAAGTTAAATTCGAAAAACTTGAAACATTTATTTTGTTTCTACTTAAAAGTCACCCTTCAAAAACAATATACATACACACTATAAACTACAATTAAGAGTCTTGAAATCCACATGCTTTTCTTCTTCTAAAGCAGTGTTGTCAACCAGGGGTAATTTTGTCCCCTGGGGAAATCTGGCAATGTCTGGAGACACTGTTGGGTCATCACAACTGAGGTGGGAGTGAGGAGTGACTAGGGGTACTACTAAACATCCTACAACATGCAGGGCAATTCCCATGACAAAGAATTATCCAGCCCCAAATGTTAACAGTGCCCACCACTGAGAAACCATGTTCTACAGGAATTACTATATTTCCATGTACATTAACCTGTTTTAGAGTAGAGAAATTCATTCCATTGTATAAAAATGATACAAGTGAAACTGAGGGCAGTCACCAGGTAGATCCCTTAAACTATAACTTGCTTGATAAATAACATCCTGTAACATGCCTTCACTGATTAAGCTCACTTTTATTGTTCTTGCAAACTGCATACCCTCCAAGTTTCATGTAACCTGAACAACATATCACAAGACTCCTTTAACCATCCCCTATATAAAACACCTCTGATATATGGGGCATTATAGTAATGGTAACTGTTTTCCAGGAACATGGAGCTACTCTTGCCCAGTTCAAACCAGTCAAGACCACTGACCACTCAACTGGGCCGTCTCGAGTATCTCATGGATGACCTTTTTTTTTTTTAAACATCTTTATTGGGGTGTAATTGCTTTACAATGCTGTGTTAGTTTCTGCTTTATAACAAAGTGAATCAGCTATACATATACATATGTTCCCATATTCATGGATGACCTTTTGACATCAGAGGGCAAAAATCTTCACCCCCCAAATCATGCTAATGCCATTTTCTGAACATGCATCCCATGAAGAAGCATGTAACTCAGATATGCCTACACAGAACACCAATGACCTCACTTCATCATCGTTTCCCACACCTCAGACCACCTTGCTTCTTTATCCCATAAATATCCCAAGCCCCTCACCTCTGGTGAGGCAGATACAAGATTTGTTCTCCCATCTCCTCATTCGGCTGCCTCACGAACAAACCCTTTCCCTTTTGCAAATCCCGGTGTCCCAGTGTTTGGCTTGCTGTGCACTGGGTAAATGGACCTGGTTTGGTAACACAAGTTATGCTAACATTTTTACATATTTTTTACAGACCATGAGGAGCTTCGGAAGGCTTAAACTAAGGCCATTTACTACAATGAAATGTTAAAAGCATCCTAAAAGCGTCTTTAACTCTCTAATCAAGGCTGCTCCCTTAGAATCTACCCTTAACCGTAACATACACTCGCATAGCACTTACCTTATGCTTTCCTTATTCAAATAATGCTCTCGCCCTCATTTTTAGCCTAGCAAAAGTAAGCATTTACAGTGCTGGTAAACACAGTTATAATTATTATGGAAATGGTTTAAGAATCAAATTAGAATTTTATATTCTAATGCTTTTTCTAAGAAAAGAATTACTACTTTTGTAAGTAGAAAAACACCCAGAAGACAGACTTTACAAAAAGAAAAGCCTACTGTGTCACACTTTGGTTCTTTGACCCCTTTGGGGAAGATGAATCATTTAAATGAGCAATTACTGGTAATCTGTCTACCAACAGCATTTAGGGGGAGAATCCTTAAAATGTGCATTTTAAAATACTTTAACAAAACACTAAGAGAAATCTGCCAATATTTTCAGTCAGATATGAAGTGATGGAATGGAAGGGTATTTTCTTAAGGCGCATAGAAATGTAACAAAAAATGTTTTCATGAGAAAAGCAGGAAACAAATCTCACTAGAAAAGGGGCAAAACAATTAGCATTTTTAATGTAATTTACATGTTTAAATTCTACATAAATAAAATCAAACATTTAAAAGGATCTCCAGAATTCCCTAAAATGAACTATGATTAACTTTTATAAAGTAAAATACTATCAATATTTTCTCATACACAGTATTAAGTGAAAGTACTCTGATTATTTTAAGCTGTCACTGCTGGGATATTTATCAAAAAGGGTCAGAAATCCAACAGCTGCAATGACACAGAAATAGTTACTGAAAAGGACTATTAATATTATACTAAAATTTAAAACTGCATCTTGCTCCTTTAATTTTCAACTCATCCAGAAATGAAGACCTCACAAACAGTGTGTACATCAAAACTATCCTTAACTAACCTCAGCCACGGGGCACCCTATATTCACACGTGTTCCTGAGCTAAGCACCATCTATAAAAAGTCCCTTGTTTCACATGAAGAGCACTCACATCTCTGAAAGCCTCTATAACCTAAATAATTGTGCACTATGAACAAAGAGGCCTTTATAAAGCTAAAGCCCTAAGTCACAACCTGTTTCAACTGAGACATGCTCACCTGAACTTGAAATTATACTTAATCCATTCATTAAAAGAGGTGCACATAATAAACCATTTAAAACAGCTTTTTTAAAAGGTAAAAGGGGGGAGAGACTAATATTCTATGAATTCCTTTTTACACCTACTTCACTTTTAATGCTTATATATGCTTTTAAAAATGATTCTGACAGATACTTCTCAAATTACCACCAGTACAATTTCAGATATTTTTATTGGGACCATTAATCAGCCATTCTATTTTTATTTAAGTCAAAAATAATTTAAAAGTTAACTTAAAACTTTGGTAGTTTATAACCTACTGTATAGCACAGAGAACTCTACTCAGTGCTCTGTGGTGACCTAAATGGGAAGGAAATCCAAAAATGAAGGGATATATGAATATGTATAGCTGATTCACTTTGCTGTACAGTAGAAACGAACACAGCTTTGTAAAGCAACTGTACTCCAATTAAAAAACAAACGAACAAATCTTTGGTAGTTTGCTTGAATGTTGCTCTCATATGCACAGGGAAGGCTTTCAATGTGCCATAATATCCCAAAGCAGCATGCACAAACTACTAATAAGAATCCCTCCTCTGTTGGGTTGTCAGTTTTCAATATTATGTGTACTACCACCCACTTCTAAGGTCTCCTTTGCACAGCAGAGAGTTTAATTTTTTCCAATGAATGGAACTTCAGGTTTAAAGAAAAGTCATACTTCTAAAGGGTCAAGGCTCTTCCAGACACTACCTTCTTAAAAAGAGGTAAGTGACCTCCCACTTACTACAAATTGATGGTGAAGGAATCTTTCCCAGAGACTACCAGTTTACTGGTAAACATTTTTTTCTGGCAAACTTTTGAGAACCATCTGTTTCAAGTCTGCACTCAATAAATGTTTCCTGATCTCTAGAATGCAGCTTTTCCAGTATTCTCTCACTCAGCTCTTTGCACATTTAATTGCTGTACCAAAACCCTCTGTCCAATATTAGAATAGCTCGGTCTTCCCTGAGGTCAGACTGCACATCTACTGTCTTTATTTTTACACTCAAATCATTTTATAATTGTTTCTTTTTTTTTTTTTTTTGGTGGTACGCGGGCCTCTCACTGCTGTGGCCTCTCCCGCTGCAGAGCACAGGCTCCGGACGCGCAGGCTCAGTGGCCATGGCTCACGGGCCCAGCCGCTCTGCGGCATGTGGGATCTTCCCAGACCAGGGCACGAACCCATGTCCCCTGCATCGGCAGGCAGACTCTCGACCACTGCGCCACCAGGGAAGCCCTATAATTGTTTTTAAAGCAAAAGATGGTAATGAATGAAGAGGAACTGAATAAACTTCTCCGAAGTTCTAGAAGCTCAGTTCAAGTATTTATTGAGTACCTACTGTGAGCCAGGCACTATGCTGGTGCATAAGACCACCACCTCTATTCTTCTTGAAGAAATCAATCAGAAGACACATTCCCATAAACAAAAAATTCCAGCATCCATCATCTGTAGTGACAGACCTAAGTTTTGGGAAATATCTAATTATCTGGAAGGAAGTATGCCAAAATGTCATCAGTAATGAGACTGAGTGATTACATTCTCAGCTCACTTACATCTTTCCAAATTTTCTATGATATGCATTTATTGCTTTTACAACCTGAATAAAAACTAAATCATCAGTATTAAATAATAATAGCAGTAATATTTATTGAGCACTTATATACCCCATGTACTAAGTGCTTCATATATATCATCTCACTTAACAGAAAGTGAGAGGAGAAAACCACCTATATTTTAGAGATGAGAGAGCCAATACATAGAGTAACCTGCTGGAAGTGTCTTTTTCTGCTAGAAGTTTTACTTATTTTATTTCCTCAGAAATAAGCAGAGGTTGAGGACAAGTCAAAAACAGTCAGTTGTGTAATTCCAAAGAGTCACAAATAGGTGCCACTTGCTGGATGTATGACTAATCACACTGAGCCTCAGTTTCGCTTGTAAAATGGGATTAATAGGGTCTACCTCACTTAGGATTCTTTTGAGGATTAAATAAAACCACGTATGAAAACAATATAGCATTGTGTCTGGCAAGTAACAACTGAATGCTATTATGAATATCTTCATCATTGTTACAATTAGCTGAAAATCTGGGCAAATTATTTTACATCTCTAGGTTCAGTTTCCATACCTGTAAAAAGGTAATAACAATACCTACACCATTCAGTAACTGTGAGGATTACATGGGATAATACACAGCAATCAAAACAGTTACCTACTGTAATTCTCCAAAGGTCAAACAACATGGCATTGGCTAAATAAGCTATAGTAAATGTCTATCATGAAATACTTTGCTGTAAAACATCTAAGGGCATAAAAAAATACCCATAATGAATAAGTTTAACAAGACAGCTACAGACAGTATGGACAGTAAAATCCTTTTCTTTTGAAAATAAATGTATATACATTAATAGAAAAGGCAGCTCTACAATTTGTGGGTATCAGCAACTAAAGTTATTTAAAAAAACAAACAACTACAACAACAAAAAAAACCCTGTTACCACGACCATATCAAAAAGGCATAACAAAACAATAATCCAAAACCCCACACACATCTGTGTGTTTCAAAAAGCAGTAGTATCCTGCCGGGACACCTCCAACCCCATTATATCATAATTAAGATTCTTCTATGAATATCAAGTAAAGGAATTTTAAATGTCAGTGGGTTAAGAAGGCAGAAGGGGGCTCTTTGTCTCTAAGACACACATTTTTATTTCCCACAATTTCAGTTAAAAGCCTTCATATTTTATACTGATATAATACAAAAAATTACTTTGACTAAAAATAGGAACACAAGAACATTTCCACAAGGGCAAATTTACTCCAAAGGATTCTGAGAATTCTAATTTTTTCTTACAGGGAGTGAATATTAATCTTTAAAATGAATATTTCACAGCATAGCTGTTACTGAAGTTATAATCCTGTGATTGTGTTAAGAGAATATTGTCACGATATTAACAAAATGAAATAAAAGAACCATTACAGCTTCTTAATAAAAAAATGGATTAATAGGCAGATATGTAAGCTGGTATTCAGTAAAACATAGAAATAACTACCAAAGGTACTAAAAAAATATAAATTCTGACTAAGAAAAACATATTACATATTACACTGTAAAACATTTAATTAAGTGAATTCCCCAGCAGTCCAGTGGTTAGGACTCAGCACTTTCATTGCCAGGGCCCAGGTTCAATCCCTGTCAGGGAATTAAGATCCTGCAAGCTGAGCAGTGCGGCACCACCGCCCCCCACCAAAAAAAAAAAAATTTAGTTAAGAAATGCTATTTCAGTATTGTAAGGATACTACCTCTTCCTCTTTTCATTGCAAATTAGATTTAGTTTGAATTAATAACACTTAACCAATGGTTATACATAAATATACAACACGCATTTTTTTTTTTTTTTTTGCGGTACGCAGGCCTCTCACTGTTGTGGCCTCTCCCGTTGCGGAGCACAGGCTCTGGACGCGCAGGCCCAGCGGCCATGGCTCACGGGCCCAGCCACTCCGCGGCATGTGGGATCCTCCCGGACCGGGGCACGAACCCGTGTTCCCTGCATCGGCAGGCGGACTCTCAACCACTGCACCACCAGGGAAGCCCGCAACATGCATATTTGAAGGTGAGAAAGAAAACAGGATTCTCAAAAGGCAAAGAAATAGGCCTTTTAAACCACAGATTTTACAGAATCTCTAATTTCAGGAATATTTTCCCAAGCAAAATGCACCCTTTTATCAAACCACATAAATGATTGAAGACGCCTGCAAATGTATGAAAAGCAAATTACTATTTTTCCCTTTTAGTGTCATCACTAAACAAGACTCAGTAACCCAGAGAAAGATTTTCAGTATTTTAACATTGTCTCCCTCTGCTGTATAAAAAAGATTCAAAAATTTCATCATTTCCATTAAGATATAATTAAGTACAATTCTTTCCATTTGTTTCCCATAAAACACAGCTTAAAAACTGGTAGTTTAACCAAGTAATATATATTACTTCGGGTTAGGACAATAAAAATAATCATCCTCCCGAATATATCCTACAAATATAAATTCTTTAGTCCAGACAGAAAAACCTATGAAAAGAAGCAACTGCTTTACAGAAGGATAAGTATTTTTCCTGGGCCACACTGAACAATTTAGTAACTTGTGAACTTGGGGAAGGCATTTTAAGTCCATGAACCTCAATTTCTTTTCACCTGTAAAACTAAGAAGGAAAATACTTACTACACCCTGCCAACTTCATAAGGCCAACATCAGAATCCAACATAAATTCATTCTCTGAAAAATTACTGACCACTCACTCACTACACACAGTGCCATATGGCTAAGGATGCCAAATTTAGCAAATGAAACATACTTATATTTAAAAATTATTCACTGTTTGCCAGCCCGCCAAGCTGAGATGTCACATCAGCCATTTCTCAATAGTCACTGATGTGAAGTGCCAGGTGTGAGGCCTGTGCATGAAGCACCCTGTGAACAAGTGAAACTAGAGGAAGCACAAAGGAAAAGAAAAAAAAAAGACAAGAACTGTGTCTTGCGAATTCCTCTTGCAAGAACACCATAATCACAACTAACTGCTGAACAATCATCGACAGGAAGACACTGGAACTCAGCAAAAAAGACACCCCACATCCAGAGACAAAGGAGAAGCCACAGTGAGATGGTAGGAGGGGCGCAATCACAGTAAAATCAAATCCCATAACTGCTGGGTGGGAGACTCACAAACTGGAGAACACTTATACCACGGAAGTCCACCCACTGGAGTGAAGGTTCTGAGCCCCACGTCAGGCTTCCCAACCTGGAGGTCCAGCAACGGGAGGAGGAATTCCTAGAGAATCAGACTTTGAAGGTTAGTGGGAATTGATTGCAGGACTTTGACAGGACTGGGGGAAACACAGACTCCACTCTTGGAGGGCACACACAAAGTAGTGTGCCCACCAAGACCCAGGTGGAAGGAGCAGTGACCCCATAGGAGACTGAACCAGACCTACCTGCTAGTATTGCAGGGACTCCGGCAGAAGCAGGGGGAAGACGTGGCTACCACAGGGACAAGGACACTCGCAGCAGAAGTTCTGGGAAGTACTCCTTGGTGAACCCTCCTGGAGTCTGCCATTAGCCCCACCAAAGAGCCAGGTACGCTCCAGTGCTGGGTCACCTCAGGTCAAACAACCAACAGGGAGGAACCCAGCTCCACCCATCAGCAGACAAGTGGATTAAAGTTTTACTGAGCTCTGCCCACCAAAGTAACACCCAGCTCTACCCACCGCCAGTCCCTCCCATCAGGAAGCTTGCACAAGCCTCTTAGATAGCCTCATCCACCACAGGGCAGGCAGCAGAAGCAAAAAGAACTACAATCCTGCAGCCTGTGGAATGAAAACCATAATCACAGAAAGACAGACAAAATAAAAAGGCAGAGGAAGGAACAATATAAAACCCCAGAAAAACAAATGAAGCGGAGATAGGCAACCGTCCAGAAAAAGAATTCAGAATAATGACAGTGAAGATGATCCAGGACCTCGGAAAAAGAATGGAGGCAAAAATTGAGAAGATGCAAGAAATGTTTAACGAAGACCCCAAAGAGTTAAAGAACAAACACCTAGAAGAATTAAAGAACACACAAACAGAGACGAACAATACAATAACTGAAATGAAAAACACACTAGAAGGAACCAATAGCAGAATAACTGAGGCAGAAGAACGGATAAGTGATCTGAAGACAGAATGGTGGAATTCACTGCTGCTGAACAGAATAAAGAAAAAAGAATGAAAAGAAATGAAGACAGCCTAGGAGACCTCTGGGACAACATTAAATGCAACAACATTGACATTATAGGGGTCTCAGAAGGAGAAGAGAGAGAGAAAGGACCCAAGAAAATATTTGAAGAGATTATAGTTGAAAACTTCCCTAACATAGGAAAGGAAATAGCCACCCAAGTCCAGGAAGCTCAGAGAGTCCCAGGCAGGATAAACCCAAGGAGAAACAGGCTGAGACATATAGTAGTCAAAATGACAAAAATTAAAGACAAAGAAAAATTATTAAAAGCAACAAGGGAAAAACGACCAATACAAGGGAGCTCCCATAACGTTAACACCTGATTTCTCAGCAGAAAATCTACAAGCCAGAAGGAATTGGAACAATATATTTAAAGTGATGAAAGGGAAGAACCTACAACCAAGATTACTCTACCCAGAAAGGATCTCATTCAGATTTGACAGAGAAATCAAAAGCTTTACAGACAAGGAGAAGCTAAGAGAATCCAGCACCACCAAACCAGCTCTACAACAAATGCTAAAGGAACTTCTCTAAGTGGGAAACACAAGAGAAGAAAAGAACCTACAAAAACAAACTGAAAACAATTAAAAACATGGTAACAGGAACATACATATCGATAATTACCTTCAACGTGAATGAATTAAATTCTCCAACCAAAAGACACAGGCTTGCTGAAAGGATACAAACACAAGACCCACATACATGCTGTCTAAAAGAGATCCACTTCAGACCTAGGGACACATACAGACTGAAAGTGAAAGGATGGAAATAGATATTCCATGCAAATGGAAATCAAAAGAAAGCTGGAGCAGCAATACTCATATCAGATAAAATAGACTTTAAAATAAAAAATGTTACAAGAGACAAGAAAGGACACTACCTAATGATTAAGGGATTAATCCAAAAAGAAGATATAACAATTACAAATATATATGTACCCAACAAAGGAGCAACTCAATACATAAGACAAATGCTAACAGCTATAAAACAGAAAATTGACAGTAAGACAATAATAGTGGGGGAACTTAACACCTCACTTACACCAATGGACAGATAATCCACACAGAAAATTAATAAGGAAACAAAAGCTTTAAGTGACACAACAGACCAGACAGATTTAATTGATGTTTATAGGACACTGCATCCGAGAACAGAAGATTACACTTTCTTCTCAAGTGTGCATGGAACATTCTCCAGAATAGACCACATCCTGGGTCACAAATCAAGCCTCGGTAAATTTAAGAAAACTGAAATCATATCAAGCATCTTTTCTGACCACAATGCTATGAGATTAGAAATCAACTACAGGGAAAAAAAGGTAAAAAACACAAACACATGGGATGTGGCAAAAGCAATTCTAAGAGGGACGTTTATAGCAGTACAATCCTACCTCCAGAAACAAGAAAAATCTCAAATAAACAATCTAAACTTACACCTAAAGGAACTAGAGAAAGAAGAACAAACAAAACCCAAAGTTGGTAGAAGCAAAAAATCATAAAGATCAGAGCAGAAATAAATGAAATAGAAACAAAGAAAACAACAGTAAAGATCAATAATACTAAAAGCTGGTTCTTTGAGGAGATAAACAAAATTGAAAAACCTTTAGCCAGACTCATCAAGAAAAAGAGGGAGAGGACTCAAATCAATAAAAATTAGAAATGAAAAAGAAGTTACAATGGACGCCACAGAAATACAAAGCATCCTAAGAGACTACTATAAGCAACTCTATGTCAATAAAGTAGACAACTTGGAAGAAATGGACAAATTCTTAGAAAGGTATAACTTTCCAAGACTGAACCAGGAAGAAATAGAAAATATGAACAGACCAATCACAAGTAATGAAATTGAAACTGTGATTAAAAATCTTCCAATAAACAGCAGTCCAGGACAAGATGGCTTGACAGGTGAATTCTATCAAAAATTTAGTGAAGACATAATACCCATCCTTCTCACACTCTTCCAAAAAGTTGCAGAGGAAGGAACACTCCCAAACTCATTCTTTGTGGCCACCATCACCCTGATACCAAAACCAGACAGAGATACTACAAAACAAGAAAATTTCAGACCAGTACCAGTGATAAATATAGATGCAAAAATCCTCAGCAAAATACTAGCAAACAGAATCTAACAACACATTTAAAGGATCATAGACCATGATCAAGTGGGACTTATCCCACGGATGCAAGGGTTCTTCAGTATAGGCAAATTAATACACCACATTAACAAACTGAAGAATGAAAACCACATGATCATCTCAATAGATGCAGAAAAAGCTTCTGACAAAATTCAACACCCATTTATGATAAAAACTCTCCAGAAAGTGGACATAGAGGGAACCTACCTCAACATAATAAAGGCCATATACAACAAACCCACAGCAAACATCATTCTCAATGGTGAAAAACTGAAAGAATTTCCTCTAAGATCAGGAACAAGACAAGGATGTTCCCTCTTGCCACTATTACTCAACATAGTTTTGGAAGTCCTAGCCACGGCAATCAGAGAAGAAAAAGAAATAAAAGGAATACAAATCGGAAAAGAAAAAGTAAAACTGTCAGTGTTTGCAAATTACACGATACTATACATAGAGAATCCTAAAGATGCCACCAGAAAACTACTAGAGCTAATCAATGAATTTGGTAAAGTAGCAGGATACAAAATTAATGCACAGAAATCTCTTGCATTCCTATACACTAACAACGAAAGATCAGAAAGAAATTAAGGAAACAATCCTATTCACCATTGCCACAAAATAGAGTAAAATACCTAGGAATAAACCTACCTAAGGAGGTAGAAGACCATACTGAGAAAACTATAAGACACTGATGAAAGAAATCAAAGATGACAAAAACAGATCGAGAGATATACCATGTTCTTGGATTGGAAGAATCAATACTGTGAAAATGACTATACTACCCAAAGCAATCGACAGATTCAATGCAATCTCTATCAAATTACCAATGGCAGTTTTTACAGAACTAGAGCAAAAAATCTTAAAATTTGTATGGAAACACAAAAGACCCCAAATACCCAGAGCAATATTGATGGAAAAAAAAAGAGCTGGAGTAATCAGGCTTCCTGGCTTCAGACTATACTACAAAGCTACAGTAATCAAGACAATATGGTAGTGGCACAGAAACAGAAATATAGATCAATGGAACAGGTAAGAAAGCCCAGAGATAAACCCACACACCTATGGTCAACTAATCTATGACAAAGGAGGCAAGGATATACAATGGAGAAAAGACAGTCTCTTCAATAAGTGGTGCTGGGAAAACTGGACAGCTACATGTACAAGAATGAAATTAGAACATTCTCTAACACCATACACAAAAATAAACTCAAAATGGATTAAAGACCTAAATGTAAGACCAGACACTATAAAACTCTTAGAGGAAAACATAGGAAAAACACTCTTTGACATAAATCACAGCAAGATCTTTTTTGACCCACATCCTGGAGTAATGGAAATAAAAACAAAATAAACAAATGGGACCTAACGAAACTTCAAAGCTTTTGCACAGCAAATGAAACCATAAATAAGACCAAAAGACAAACCTCAGAATAAGAGAAATTATATGCAAACAAGTCAACGGACAAAGGATTAATCTCTACAATATATAAACAGCTCATGAGCTCAATATTAAAAAAACAAACCCACTCAAAAAATGGGCAGAAGGGCTTCCCTGCTGGTGCAGTGATTAAGAATCCGCCTGCCAATGCAGGGGACGTGGGTTCAAGCCCTGGTCTGGGAAGAGCCCACATGCCACAGAGCAACTAAGCCTACGTGCCGCACAACTACTGAAGCCTGTGCGCCTAGAGCCCGTGCTACGCAACAACAGAAGCCACCACAACGAGAAGTGCACGCACTGCAACAAAAAGTAGCCCCCCCTCGCCACAACCTGAAAAAGCCTGCACGCAGCAACAAAGACCCAATGCAGCCAAAAATAAATAAATTAAATTAATTTTATATATTGAAAAAAAAGGGCAGAAGACCTAAATAGACATTTCTCCAAAGAAGACATACAGACATACAGATGGCCAAGAGACACATGAAAAGATGCTCAACATCACTAATTAATAGAGAAATGCAAATCAAAACTACAATGAAGTATCACTTCACACTGGTCAGAATGAATGGGCATCATCAGAAAATCTACAAACAACAAATGCTGGAGAGGGTGTGGAGAAAAGGGAACCCTCTTGCACTGTTGGTGGGAATATAAATTGATACAGCCACTATGGAGTTTCCTTAAGAAACTAAAAACAGAACTACCATACGAGTCAGCAATCCCACCACTGGGCATATACCCTGAGAAAACCATAATTCAAAAAGACACATGTACCACAATGTTCACTGCAGCACTATTTACAATAGCCAGGACATGGAAGCAACCTAAGTGTCCATCAACAAATGAATGGATAAAAAAGATGTGGCACATATGTACAATGGAATATTACTCAGCCATAAAAAGAAACGAAATTGAGTTATTCGTAGTGAGATGGATGGACCTAGAGTCTGTCATACGCAGTGAAGTCAGAAAGAGAAAAACAAATACCGTAGGCTAACACATACATATGGAATCTTAAAAAAAAAATTGTTCTGAAGAACCTAGGGGCAGGACAGAAATAAAGACACAGACATAGAGAATGAACTTGAGGACACAGGGAGGGGTAAGGGTAAGCTGGGATGAAGTGAGAGAGTGGCATTGACATATATACACTACCAAATGTAAAACAGCTAGTGGGAAGCAGCCACATAGCACAGTGAGATCAGCTTGGTGCTTTGTGACCACCCATAGGGGTGGGATAGAGAGGGTGGGAGGGAGCCGCAAGAGGGAGGGGATATGGGGATATATGTATACTTATAGCTGATTCACTTTGTTATACAGCAGAAACTAACACAACATTATAAAGCAATTATACTCCAATAAAGATGTTAAAAAATAAATAAATTTTAAAAAATAAATAAATAAACTGTGGTACGTCGAAAATGAAAAGGCACATGCACCCCAATGTTCACTGCAGCACTATTTACAACAGCCAGGTCATGGAAGCAACTTAAGTGCTCACTGACAGATGAATGGATAAAGAAGATGTGGTACATATATACGATGGAATACTAGCCATAAAAAGGAACGAAACTGGGTCATTTGTAGAGATGTGGATGGACCTAGAAACTGCCATACAGAGTGAAGTCAGAAAGAGAAAAACAAATATTGTATATTAACGCATATGTGTGGAATCTAGAAAAATGGTACAGATGAACTGGTTTGCAAGGCAGAAATGGAGAGACAGATGTAGAGAGCAAACGTATGGACATCAAGGGGGGAAAGCGGACACCAAGGGGGGAAAGCGGGGGTGGGGTGGTGGTGGGATGAACTGGGAGATTGGGATTGACACATACACAGTGATGTGTATAAAACAGATGATAAGAACCTGCTGTATAAATAATAAATAAATAAAATAAAATTCAGAAAAATAAAAACAGAAAGTTAACTGGGCATCCTATACTGTATCTGGTAACCCTACATGAAGCACATAAATAGACACAAATATGACACCTTCTTATCTTCAGAAGACTTACTAAGAGTAAGGGAAATAGGGCTTCCCTGGTGGCGCAGTGGTTGAGCGTCCTCCTGCCAATGCAGGGGACACGGGTTCGTGCCCCGGTCCAGGAAGATCCCACATGCCACGCAACGGCTGGGCCCGTGAGCCATGGCCGCTGAGCCTGCACTTCGCAATGGGAGGGGCCACAACAGTGAGAGGCCCGCGTACCGCCAAAAAAAAAAAAAAAAAAAGAGTAAGGGAAATAAATGTGTACATATAAACAAACTAGTATACAGGAAAGGAAAGTAGTTATGTAGCATTTAAAGAAAGGAGCAAGGGGCAAAAAAAAGTAAACTGGGAACACAGTAAGGGGGGCTGAGGAATGGTTAGAATCAATAAGCACTCACAAGATTCAAAGGAGAATCAAGAGTAAGACAGGACACTGCTTAATTAAAACCTCAATTGTAGCCACACATACTTGTGTATTCACCAACCACACTATTCCATTATACAAGGTGGCTCAGTAACACAGGTTTTTAAGTTATTTGCCATCTATCACACAAATCAATTTATATTTAAATTACTTCAAAAAAACATGCATTAACAACCTCTCAATAGAAAGATGTACAAAAATGCCAAACTCCTAATTTTCTGACCTATCTCCCTCTCAAATCTAGTTATAGTTTTGTGCTTATTGTACCCAATATTATCTTATTAAATTCTACCCAATGTGGATGGGGCCAGTAAGATGAAAATCCTCACAGTATGTCACCCTTTTTCTCACTTTCTATTGTCCAAGCAACTGTTTCCTATCTCTGCCTCTTAAGTAAACAGCTTTGTACTTTGTACATTTCAAATAGATAAGTGAGCAGATCATTTTTAACTAGATGCAAAAACTACTGCTTCTTTACTTCTTTACTTCCTGCTCCAACCCTCTTCAGG
The DNA here is from genome assembly GCF_003031525.2 of Neophocaena asiaeorientalis asiaeorientalis. Classification (NCBI taxonomy): domain Eukaryota; kingdom Metazoa; phylum Chordata; class Mammalia; order Artiodactyla; family Phocoenidae; genus Neophocaena; species Neophocaena asiaeorientalis. The sequence goes on from NW_020175318.1 coordinate 1,378,394, forward strand.
TGTCCCCTTCTTCCTGCAGGCCCAGTTACCATTCTTCATGACACAGGCCAACCCTGATTCTATTCTATGATAGGAAAATTTACACAACTAAACTCAAAAGTTAAATAACACACTGTGTTGCATGCAGGACATATGCATAAAAAAGGTTTAGTAATGGAATTTATATCATTCTTTCTCATTAACTCATCATATACCTTCATACAATCTTACAGATGAAAGGATTTCAGAGTTCACAGTCCATATCCCTCTCATTTTTACAGATGCTGAAAATCTTGTCCTATGTGTGACTACTCTAAATTAACAGGGCAAGCAAAGAACCAGTCAGATTTTTTGATTTTCAGCTTAGTATTATTCCTGCTAAATTATACTTCTACCTACTCGTACTACATCTTTTGACTGGTAGCTGATATATACCATGAATTTTAATTCTATTGCATATTTTTACCTCTTTTTGAAAATATAAAGGAATCTAAAAATTATGGTTACTCAAACAGCAATTTAAATTATTCATTAATCCTTCATAACAAAGTAACCTAAAAGTCAGCTTAACTAAAAAACAAGAAAGCAGATTCATCTTGATAGTAGTCTGTATTTTTAACTGCATAAGAAAGTGTGAGAGAAGTATTTGTATATCACAACAGACCAAAATGACAAGTTCAAGACATGAGACACTGTCAGTATCAAATCTTAAAAAAATGCTGATCACTGTATCTTTTATGAAAACCTCTTTATTGAGAAGTATTATACCTATCTTAATAAGCATATAAACACTTTTGAGGTTAGATTTTTACAATCCATTTTCCTAGAATTTGGGAAGGTGGAAAAACTATTCAAAAATTATTGTTTGTATTTAATTTAAAGATATGTGGCTGGAAGGATCTATAAGCTCACAATCACAGATTACCACTGACAACCCTTTTCAATTATCTTACCTTTGTTGAAAGTACTTTAAATGTGCTCTGTTCTGGTATTATAGGATGAAGAAGTCTCAGCTTCAAATTATAATCCTCTCCAGAAGGAAGTTTCACCAATGCGGACAACTAATGATCACAAAATTAGTAGCACATTTTATAAATTTATTTAAAGAAGGGTAAAGTACTTAAACTGACTACAATTACATGCTGCAGATTATTTTCAAAACTTTCTATGGAATATCAGACTTAAGAATCTCAAAATAATCTTTTAAATATCTGGTATCCTTCTCATGAATTCTCATATACATAATTAAGTAGCAGAACAGAGGATGTTTCATAACACATACTGAACATTTAAATCTCAAGGAAACTCAATCTACAAGAACAAAATAATACAGTACATAACAAAGAAATATTCATGTGCAAAACATCTAGTTCTACCATGAACTCTCTTAAATATCTATCACAAGGTTTTCTACTAAATGCTAAGAAACCAAGTTATTGAAAGTTATACTCATTTAATATGGTTAGTAAATTCTAAGATATATAAGTCACAAAAATTAAGTGGATCTTTTTCATGAAGTATACCACACATATGTGTAACCAAAGCACGTATCTTACTAATGTCTTTTATATTTGTCAACCAAATTCTGCTTTGAATTCCAAAGCTAAAGAAAGAGAAAACAATGCACACCTAGCTATAACCTACAGTATACATACTCATCTCAAAACTTAAAATGATTCAAATGGAAAAGCAATGCTTCAGATTTTCATCATTTTCCACATTATCTCAGGAAAAAATGATATATATCTAATAGACTGCTATAGATTACTCTGCAATATATATTTATATTTACAAATAAACGTATTTAACCTCAACCAAAAATAATTCAAACACTGTAATAACCTCTTTTTCTGAAAATTCCACATTTACATCATTCTTCTGAACATTCTTGATCATAAGTGTAATGATTACTTGAGATTCTGTTTGATACCAGTCATACCTATAAAAAAGAAAAAGGAAACTTAAAAGAGAACTTAAATTTTCTTAAAGTTGTTGCTTGTTTTGTCAAGATAAAAACTGTATATAATCTGATGAACAACAAGAGCGCCACCTTGAGGAACAAAATAGCAAAGCAGCTGCTGATTCACAGAAACAATTTTATGTAACTAATTTCATATGACCTGTACTAAGGGAAGAGAAAAGTAAGGTTGATGATGTCCAAAACCCCTCCAGTGAATTTAATAAATACTTACATAATTTTCTAGGTTCTAACATATCTCTAATACTGTTGTGCTTAAGCTAATTGGTTTTTTTTGGCCACACCACACAGCATGAGGCCACATGCACAGCTAGTTTTAAAGATAAAATTTATTCTAACAGGTAACAATTCTAATACACCAACAGTTTTATCCTCTCATTTCAACCTAATACTAAGAAGTAAACACTTCCATCCCTATTTTACAAATGAAAAAAAAAGTAAGCTCAGAAGGGTGAGGCAACTGGCACATCAGTAGCAGGTGTTACACTGGACCCAGGTCAACCTGACCCCGCACTCCAGGATCTCTTTACTGAAGCTGAGGGCAAACAGCCCTGAGCACAGGAACAGAAGCAAATGAGCTAAAATTAAAATAATTTAACTCATTCTGCCAGGCACAATATTAAATATAGTACCTTCCTTCAATCTCAAAGTATGTGGAAAGATTAGTGTGCCTAGAGATTCTAATTATGTGTATCTTTCCCACTGAAAGCTCTAAAAATATATATCATCACTTTCAAATTAGAGTGGATTATAAACTCCATGAAAGCAGAGCTATTTATCTATCCTGCCACTATCACATTCCCAGGACTAAGCACAGTACCCTGATACATGGTATATTTATTACATCAATGTGGGATTATTTTATACTCCGAACGCTCCAATTATTAAGTTTATGTACCCTACCCCTGCTCCTGTCACTAAAGTTCTTTGTTTACTAGGTACTTGGAGAGTCATCCTGTTATCTCCCCAGAAAGAACATGAGTAAATTGTTTTAACACTTTCAAGCCATTTTACGTCAAAAGCACTGGATCTTTAAAAGACTCACAGTTTTCCTTTGAAATTCAGTTAGGATGCAAAGCTCGAGATTAATGCCTTGTGTTTCTTTCTGTTACACTAAGAATACAAGCTGTACACACAGCTAATGAACAACTAAAAATAACTCAAATCCTTGCTAAATACTTATTCATGATTGTAACTGCTGCCCTCAGCAAGTGTCTTTCAACTCATGCAAAATTAGTCTATGAAAAATTTACTCCACATATAAAAGGCAGGTAGAGTTACAATTCTATCAAGTCTACTAACTTATTTACCTAGGTAACAGCAATAACTTAAATGGAAGAGACTCTCTTTAATACATGGAAAGGTGACATAATGTGGAATCAGGTGAAGTAAGTTTTAATTGGCAATTGATTTGATTTTAACCTTAATATAAACACTAATTCAAATCAGTTAACAGTCTTACAATTAGTTTTTCAAGGCTTTAATATGATTTCTTTTATAAACTAAGAAATACTTAAATCACAGGTAAGGACTTGCTTACTATTAAACAACAGGGTTTTTTCCCTTTAGGCATATTTATCACGCAAAAGAAAAACAAACACTTACTTGATTTTTGACTGATAAGTCCTCTGGGATGCAGACTGATTTTGACAAGTTCAAAGAGAAAGATTTTTACAAGTTAGTTTAGTAACTGCATATTAAAAATGCATGTATTATTAATTTACCCAGTGTTATAGTTTGATATGGAATACTTTGATATGGAATAACTACATGAAAACTTACAGAGCATGGTATCCATAATTGTTAAATAATACTCATCTTCACAGGAATTAGAATACTCAGTTGTTGTTTTTTAATTTTATTTTTTTTAACATCTTTATTGGAGTATAATTGCTTTACAATGATGTTAGCTTCTGCTTTATAACAAAGTGAATCAGTTATACATATACATATGTCCCCACATCTCTTCCCTCTTGCGTCTCCCTCCCTCCCACCCTCCCTATCCCACCACTCTAGGTGGTCACAAAGCACCGAGCTGATCTCCCTGTTACTCAGCATTTTTAAAATTTTATGAGTTTCAATTACAAAAAACCGTTTTTCTTCTAAATTAAAAGAAGGATAAAAAACAGAAAAATTTCTGAAGATACGTTTGGAAAAGGTTACATATAAAATGTCCAGTTCCAAGATTCAGTAACTAAGTTGAAAATAACAATAACATTTAAAAAAACATTTTTAAGACTATAGTATAACCTTCAGGCTTAACAATGGCATCAAACTGCTCTGGAAAAACATATGAAGCACTATTTCCATGGTGCCTTCCTGATATTGTCTTACACCATTTATGGCTGGCCTCTCTGCTACAAACATTCTACACTGACCACTGAGAAACAAAGTGACTCTTAACCAATCCAAACTTTTCTAAACTATGTGTGCCAGTTCAGACTGTAAATCTAAAGAACTTGTCCTGGGTCAATGGTGGCCTCCAAGTTGTCCCTAAGTAAGAAGGGAAGAGACAGCGTTTGGAGGAAGAAAATTAGTAAAACTGCCCTAGAGAGATATGTAACTGACAGAAAGCTCATTCCGAGTCCAGCCTCAAATATACTTAGTAATAATATAATTAAGTAAAAACACAAAGGATAGGGGCTTCCCTGGTGGCGCAGTGGTTGAGAGTCCGCCTGCAAATGCAGGGGACACGGGTTCGTGCCCCGGTCCAGGAAGATCCCACATGCCGCGGAGCGGCTGGGCCCGTGAGCCACAACTACTCAGCCTGCGCGTCTGAAGCCTGTGCTCCACAATGTGAGAGGCCGCAACAGAGAGAGGCCTGTGCACCGTGATGAAGTGGCCCCCGCTCGCCGCAACTGGAGAAAGCTCTCGCACAGAAACGAAGACCCAACACAGCCAAAAAAAAAACCACACACACACACACAAAGGATAAAACCTTTGGACTTACCACCTCAGGCTGTGATCCTGTTAAAAACATAAAAAGGAAACATTTTCAGGTAACAGTACATGTATAGGCAAAATTACATATATGATTTCTATGGCACAAACAGTGACTAAGCAAACCAATTCTCCATGCATACCTAATAAGGGAAAGGGGTTTAACTGCATCCTGGAGTCACTTGAGACTCCTCAGTAATTTCTTACCAGTAATACCACTGCAAAACAAATCCATCCAAATTTCCCTTTCAACATATCGAATGAGGTAAAAAATCAAAATACGTTGGGAATGCCCAACCTAAGAGAACATCCACTACTTAAATTATAAGTTATAAAGTTCAAAACAAACGTCAAACATTTACTTCTTTTTAAACGGAAAGACCACAGGAAACCTGCATACTTACCATTCTGAGCTTCTTGACACCTTTTAATCCAGACAATGAAATCAGCATCTGTACCTAGAAAGAACAAACTGACTGTAACATCACCCATCCGCACAACCTCACATATTCATTCAACATAAATTACTGAATACCTATGTTCCAAACACTATTCTAGGCACTGTGGATGCAACAGTGAATTAGACAAAAATATCTGTCCTAACAGAGTTTATAGCTATCCTAATATTAAACCTATTAGTTACTTGTTCATCCTGAAGAATTCTGATTTTTAAAAAATCAATTTTATTTGCCTGCCAATGCAGGGGACACGGGTTCGATCCCTGGTCCAGGAAGATCCCACATGTTACGGAGCAACTAAGCCCGTGTGCCACGACTACTGAGCCTGTGCTCTAGAGCCCGCGAGCCACAACTACCGAAGTCTGCTCCATGTCCCCTATGGGGCAAAACCATTCCCAGTTAGGAGCTACTGCTTTAGAGAATTGTGATAACACTCTATCATAAGATGAAGATAAAATGATAGTACACAATTAGGATTATGTACTGTAACTATCTATGAGATTACTTATAACCTTTTTGTACTCTGCAGAGTTTTTGATACTTGGCTTTTACAATTTCTATATATTATGCACAGATATCTATACTGCTGTGATAATTTTCATCTATTTCTCTCAAAAAGGTGATATTAGAAACTCACAATACTCTCAAACCTCCATGTTTCTTCAATACCCTATCATACTTTACCCCAAACTTAACACTTCATTTCTCAATAAAAATTTTCATTGTAAGATTTCATTATCTCAGCCATCTGGATAATAACTTAAATAGACTTCTGAATGTGAGAGCAAATTATACTTTCACTTATCCATTAGAAAAAAAAATAAAGCCAGACTAAGTACTTGGGAGCACACTAAGTGTTTATATAGTTTTCTGCTTCTGATGATAGTTTATCTGTGATTTAAGTGCTAAAGAAAGGCCAATTTAATCAATTTTTAAGTAAATTCAAATTCTGCAATCAACACGAAATGTCATCGAGAAGAGAAAAAAGCTGGGTTTCTATAATTAACTTGAGATTACACTAACAAAATTCAGCTATGGTATTTAAGACACATAGGTATAATGGATTAGTGTACTAACATATAATTCTAATACTTACTATCTAATTTCTGTCCTTCTGTAAAAGCTTCTAGAGCAGCAGCATAGTTTTTTTCATGGTATTCACATATCCTGCATGAGAATATTAAAAACAAATACACACACATGAGATCATGAAAAACAGCCTTCTTTCTAAATAATAAAAAAAAAGAAACTATTTTCCCTACTATTAAAAGTAAGAATTTAAGTATATGTTAATAAGCCAGCCAAGAGATTTCCTAAAATACTCTACTATAATATCTAGTATAATTCCCATTAGAATCCAATTTTGGAACTCATTTCAGAAGGAATTTCTTGATTTTAATTGTATATACTTGCTTATTCCAAAATATAGTTATATTAAGGAATTAAAGACGTTTCTGATTCTTAAAGAATAAAGTCACACTTATCAACAGAAACAAACTGGGATATAAAGTACACAGATAACAGAGTCTTCATTAAATGTAGCCTGTCCAGCTTGGGTGAGGAACAGATGTTCTCTGGTCAATTAAATACAGTAAATTCCAAATGATGAAGCAAAAAAGGGATGTGAAATCCAAGAGTTTCATCTAGACTTTGCCCTCAACCATCACTACTTTAAACTATATATATATATACTAACTATACTACAATAAAAGTATAAAATATACCTAAAATTGAATCCTATCTCAGCTATAAAATGTATAAATACAGAATTTACTATTTATATAAAGCTTACAATTAATTCATTCAAGAAACTATAGTCCAGACCCAGCAAAAAGAGTAGTTACTGCATACCCCTTTCTCAGCAGAGCAATGGAACTATTTGGATTAAGTTCAAGAGATTTCTTTGCATCAGCAACAGCATCTGCATATGGAAAAAAATGGGGTTTTAGTCAGTGACTTATGGACCCTAACAAATACTACACACAAAATTTGAATTAGCCTCTGATTTTTAAGTTTTCAAGCTGGTGGAATGGACAAATGATTTTAAATTAGGAAAAGTTAATCCAAAATAAAATTACCCTCATACCTTCCTAATGACCTAATATTGAGCTTCCTTCTTAAAGCACTTCAGGCAATGAATAAAGCTCTGTATCACAAAGTTCATCTAATTTTCTCATTAACATCATTTATGTAATCTGACTCAAGGTATTTAATTTCTCCCTACTCGGATTATCTATCCAGATAATTAAAATTACAGAATATAGAAATACATTCTTTTTATAAAAAAGAAAACAAGGGAATTCATTTAAATACTTTGTAAAATAGTAAATTTGATGTTATTCTTTGTTAGCATATCCAGTAACCATGAATGAAATCTGTACAAATTCTACACCCACTGAAGAAAGAACGGACAACCATAAAATTTAAATGGGTGATGCTCAACATGTTTGTCACATTTCGGCTACTTTACCTTGTATGAAAGACCAAGTTAAAAATCCTGGAAGATAACCTTTATTTTATTTGATTCATTGTATCTTGGGCAAAATTTGTAAGTAACTTATAGAGTCAATATACTTTGTAAGAAAAGTTACCACGGTAATTCCCAAGAAGAATGTGACAATAAGCTCTTTGGCAGTAAGACTGTGCGTCGTCTGGTTTCTGCTCCAGAGCCTTAGTCAGCTCCTACAAATACAAACACGCTGAGTGTCAGTAAATGTTTTTTAAAAGCCATCGAGTTCTAATTAAACATGATTTTTAATCAAATAACCTATTATCATAAAGTATTTGGAGGAAAGATAACAGGGAAACAAGCTTGGAGCTTTTCTTTCCAAGAGGATCAATATCCCCCTTTCTCCTCCCTTCTCCCCTCAAAAGACCACAACTGAATGTAATATCTACCTAAAGCACTTAGCAGTTCCTGGCCTACAGCAGAACTCAATAAATGGTAATTATTATCACCTCATTTATTCTGGAGAGTTTAGTTCATATACATTGACCACCACTGATTTTCTCCTTCTAATTTGGAGAAGATTCAAAGATCATGTAGAGTTTGAGATGCCTAGAAAATGTGAAGCTGTCCAATAAAAACAAAAATTTTTAAAAATTTTAAAATGGAAGTTAAACCTAGAGCTCAAAGAGGTTAATGGAACCAATAAATACATAATCGAGTTTACCTGGCCCTCTCCTATCCTCTTATCAATGGCCTAAGAAATTACAGCATTCTGTCAAAAGCCCAGATACAATATCTCATAGATAGCTACTATCAGTTGATCAAGAATTAACAGAGCAATTAAAACTCTGCCAGTCTGGGCAGTCACAGTTCATAAGTGGTAGCTGGAACAATACTGATGCAAGAAGAGAGAGCACGATCAGTGAAGCCAAGGACAAATGCAGGCAAACAGGAAGGCTTTGATTCTCTACCCATTGCCCACACACCCTAGGGACTTGGTAGTTTTCTTAACAGGCAAAATTACTTCAACAGCCACACGTGTGGCTTTGCTTGAACCTCGCAGTGTGATTCTCACAAAGCAATGTATACTATACTTGGTAATCGTAAACCTAAAACCCAACATACCTAAGATCTAAACCACTTTTTACTATCTTAACCCCTATCACCCTGATCCAAGCAGTAATGAAAATCAGATCTTGTTACTATGTCTCTGCTCAAAACTTTCCAACATCTTTCCAGCTGACTCACAGCAAAAGCCCAAGTCCTTCCAATGATCTGCAAGGCCCTCCTTGATATAACCTTCTGCTCTCCCTCTCATCTCACCTCTTAAAACTCTTCTCCTTGCGCCACCATTCTAGCCACAATGGCCTCCTTGCTGTTCTTCGAACATCTCAGGACCCTGCACCTGCTGCTCCCTCTCACTAGAATGCTCTTCCCCCAGATGTGCGCAGAAAATCCATTCCCTCACTTCCTAGTCAGTGACTGCGCCAGAGATAGGATTCAAATCCAGGTCTGCCTGACTCCAAATCAAATTTTAACCACTAAACATTGCCTCGTGGTAAAATTTTACTCCAAGTTTCTTTCACACACCATCTAACATTTGTATTAATACAAGATTTTCTAATACTTTGAAATTCTTAAGCTAAAAACACCATCTTCCACTAAGCTTTCAAACAATTTTGAAAACAGCTGATGGCTTCTTACATATCTACTCAAATATATCATAAAACCACATTTCCAGCCTCTCCTCACCAAGAAAATGTATATTATAGGTCAAAAAGGCTGTTACAGATTATAATAATATCTGGATCATCAATTCAAAAAGTATTTTTTTCAGTAGTCAGGTTTTTCTGTTTGTTTTTCAAAAAGTATTTTTAAACACATATTATGGAATAAACATAGGCCAGACACTGGAGGTTCAAAGATGAATAAAATATTCCTTTTCTTTAGGAGTCAGGTATAAACTTCTGAATTTTGAACCAACTTGCAAGTGACCTTTAAAAACACAAACCAATTGTTGGTTAAGGAGAACCAGTTATGGTCATTCAGTTAAATAAACTAAGCAACTGACTTATTAGGCTATCAATAAAAAAAGTTACCAAAAAACCACTCAACACAAACTGAACATTATAACACACCAACTTGTAAGTCATGAATAAAACACAACAATAAATTTATTTTGAATAAGGAAGACACCAGAAAAAGTGACGTTAAAATAATTACTTGTGGTTGTCTTAACTACATCTGACTTGTGGCAGTGTTTTCAGTGTTCTACTGTTTCTGTGACAACAGCTGCTGGCTGCTAGGATACAAAGGGACTAAAGAGGTATCTCAAAAGGCAAGGACTTCAGTGCCAACATTTGAACCACGGCAGCAAAGTGCTATTTAATCAGACTTACACAAAACGTATCCAAAGACATGGTACTTCTCACAGAAAATGGGTTGTGTTATAGTTCACAAAAGTAAAGAAACCCACGAAGTGTAAAATATAATTACACTGAAATCTTTAACAAGATAACGAGAAAGGAAGTACCCTGATAACACAGAACAAGAGGGGGAAAATTCCTTTTTAAGGCATTAAAATTGTTTAAGACTTGGATCTTAGAAAATTAATTTCCAAATCTTTATAGAGCTTTAGGCTCTCTTAAAATGCTATCCAAAAAGGTTACTTGTTGTTAAGATTATAAGCAAAAGCAGACTGCTCAGACTGACCTAACATTTAAAGGCCTTTAGCTCTGGATATCTCAGCCTGACTCCACTTGCCATTTTCTTCTAGTCACAGCTAAACCCCAATCATGGATAAACAAGAGGATCAAGCCTTCTCCATTCCTCAACTAGCAAGCACCCCTGGAGAAAAATCACATAACCATGTAGAACTGGTATACTTTACGCTAACCAGCTGTGCCCTCAACAAAGCTACCTGTGGTCAACTACTTCAAAGTCAGCTCCCAAACAATTATATCATACACCCCAATCCTACCTACTCCTCCAGAGGATGACCTTGATGCCTTGAACCTGCGACCTGTCACTTCTAAATTCGATAACCTTGAGCAAGTTAATCTCTTTAGCCTCAGCGTCCTTGTAAATGCACCTCACAGTTGTCCCAAGAACTGTGGTAGGAATCATTTAACACACCTGAGTGCCTACTACATCCCAGGCACTAGGCTGAGAACACAGTGGTAAACAGATACACAAACCCCCTGCACTCTTGAAGCTTACATTGGGGCCCAATTCAGATAAGGTCGTCAGAGAAAACATCTTCCTTGAGAAGGTGACATTTCAGAGAAATCTAGAGTGATGAGCATTTCCAAGCAAAACAAGAGGTAGTCAATAGAAAGTACGTTCTAGGCAAAAGAACTGCCAAGTCCAAAGGCCCTGCACCAGGACTGAGCTCAACACATTTGGGTAGCAGAAAGCAAGCCAGCGTGGCTAGAACCCAGAGGAGAAACTATAAGATGTCGACCTCAAGGGCCTCACCCTTGTACCTTACATTACTTATCCTCATAATCACCCTTTCAAGTGGTCCTAGTTAATCCCATTTTACAGACAGGAAATCTGATCCAGAAAAGTGATAGCAGGAACTTTCTTGAAACCAGGATATGGACCCAAGCAGTCTGATTCCAGAGCCCATGCTCTTAAGCACTACTCACACTGGACCTCAAAAGATTCTCATAATCCACATATATGTTTTCTCCCTCTACTGAATTGAGAATTCCTCTGCAAAGTTTTCTTTACTTCCCCAGTTAGCCTCTGCTATGCTCTTTACTGTACCTGATACACCACTCCACTGGAGTACTTATATTTTAATGATCTGTTGACTTGCCTGTCTCTCTCCACTAGACTACAAACTCCCTCACTATAGTAGTTTCATCTTTAGCTCGCTGGCTCCCAGTACAGCATTTGCCACTAACGTTGTTTGTTTAATGAATGAAAAATGTTATCAGCTTGATACACTTTCTCTTTATTCTTAATTGATGGTCTTACGTAAAAATGTGACATTTTAACTGATGTTAATATCAAGCGACCTTAATTTTAAAATAGCTACTGTTAAACCAACCCTTGGGAAAATCTAGAGGGAAACAGACTCTCACTTCTCATCAAGGTTCCGGACCTACTCATTATTACCAATTACTTAGTAATTAACATTTGCCTGTTTATCTCTGTGAGGTCATCTTAAGTTTTAAAAAGAACATTTCCTCTTAACACAAGCTGGTTCTTATCATGATCATTCTCCCCACTCCCAGTTTTTGATTCAGGTCTGTGGTAGGTCCTGAGAATCTGCATTTCTAACAAATTCCCAGGTGATGCTTCTGCAGAAGGTCTGGGGATCATGCTTTTGAAAGCCGCTATTCTACAGCACTAGACTAAGAATCAGGAAACATGTGTCCTGAGGCCCCTATTCTGCCTCTAACTGGCCGCATACATCTCTATGACAGATCACTTGGACTTCTTTTGGTCTGTTTTCTTCTGTAAAATGCACGGGTAAGGAGTACTGGCCTACCAGAGTCATAAGTACTTTCAGAAAATCTGGGGTGGAGAATTCCCTGGCAGTCCATGCTTCCACTGCAGGGGACACGGGTTTGATCCCTGTTTGGGGAACTAAGATCCCACATGCCTGCAGCACAGCCAAAAAAAAAAAAACAAAATCTGGGGTGGGGTCCAAGAATTTGCATTTCTGAGTTCCTAAGTGATGCTGATGCTACTGGTCCAAGAGCCACACTTTACGGACAAATGTACTAGAGCTAATCACACACCTACACTATCCAATTTCACTCCTAGAAAGAAAAAAACAAATGCACTCCCAAAAGAAAGGACTGCATGTGTTCACCAAAATACATGTACAAGAAAATTCACAGTGGTTTTATTCATACTAGCTAACAACTGGAAATATCCCAAATGTTCACTGTTAGAATAAACTGTGCTATATTAATACAGTGGAATACTACACAGCAGTGAAAAGCAAACAACTTATGGATGTATCTCCCATAATGATTAAAGCAAGACAGAGTATCTACACTCAACTGAATACCTAGTGTATGATACTTTTTATATGAAGTCCAAGAAAAACTAACTGATGGTGACAGACTACAGAACAGGTGGGTAAGAGGAATTACTGGCTGGGGAAAAACATGAGAAAGCCTTGAGAATGGAAGTATTCTATATCTTGATCTGGGTGGTATACATACATGTAAAACTTCAAGTTCATTAGTACAGACTTAATATTTGTGTTAGATATCCCACTTCAATAAATAATTTTAAAAGTAACTGAGATGTAACGTGACAAAGAATTCATTACATTAATCCTTTAATAGCAACTATTATATAAACTAGATTTCCAAAGGAGGCATGGGGCCTAAAAGGACCACAACAAAGGTAGATTCTGAAAATTAACAGCTATCTAGCTGACATAAGGAATTATGGAGAAAAACTCTCAGTGCCTCTGGTAACATTACTCTAATAGTGATCCCAAAAGCATCACTAGGAAACATCACAGCACTACCGAGTAATCAACCACTTTATTTGAAGGTGTTCGTATCCCAGCCCCCAAAGCATAATCCAATCTAAAAGGCCCCAAAGGACCCACGCCCTGGTTTCCTCCCCACCTCATTTCTTACTCCACTTTCATCCCACCCTAACCAAATGGGCCTTCTTGCTGCTCCTTGCACAGCTGACTTCATTCCTACCTCAGCATCCTGACACTGACTCCTCTTCCTGCCTGAAATAATCTTTACCCAGAGCTTCCAAGCTCACTCCCTCATGCCTCTTCTCAAATGTCACCTCCTCTACTAACCACGGAACAAATTTCTTTTAGAAGTCATAACTAGGAAAAAGGTTCTCTTGCCTCAAATTCCTAACCTTACATATGTTAAGCCATAAGAGCAAAACAAAGTTTCCTCTTTTTTATGCTTCAAAGCAAGAAACCCCTGGCTAAATTTTGTGACCCACTACATCATGTATTCTTAGTTTGGGCTCTCTTTATTACTTCAAATTATTATTTAACTCTTGCTCTTTTGCTTTCCTTCACAGCGTTATAGTTTTTCACTTAACACAAAGTGCCTTCCAAGTCAGTCAAATACATAAATAAGACTTTAATCCAGAGCAGACAGTGCCTTCCACACAGCTGCCCCCAAGAAATTGTTTTGAGGAATAAACAAATGAGTGGATAATGAACAGTGACTGGACATCTGTAAATTTTCGGGCACACACGGGAAAAGGTTTCTGTTCCAATAGTGTGAGTTCATACACGCTCTCAGCACAAACCTGGTACACAGAAATGGCAAACGAAAAACCGAATGAATAAACATCAAGCCTTAGATTTCACTTTTTGCTCTCAGTCACAAATGCCATTTTAAAAACAAACCAACCCTTTCAGACCAACTATGAATGTTACCTCTACCCCCAAAATGGAGAGCAGGTTTTACTAAGCAGCTCCAAGGATGCAGGAACGGACTAGGGATGGGAAGCGTAACCGGGCCGCTGCGGGACACAGAAGGGAGAGGCGGAGTCTGTCAACATCGGGGCTGAGACAGGAAAAGCAGCAGCCCCGACCCCAGGAAGACAGTGCTGGGAAGAGGCGGGGTGGGCCGGAACCCAACGCGGCTGCGTTCCCCAGAGCACAGTGAACCGGCTCTCTCACCTCCAACGCCGCCTGGGGGTCCTCGTCGATCAGAGCATCAGAGAAGCTCCGGAAAAACCTGCCAGGAAAACAACGACTTCAGCAGGGATCTCTAACTAAAGAAAGACGAAGGGGGATACAAATGATAGCAAAGAGAAGGAAAAACACGCACCTCTGGGCTGCGGCAGGTGCCGCAGCAGCCGCCGCCATCTCTAATAGTTACTGTTACCGCTGCTGGAGCTGCTTCTACCGAGGTTACCAGCTCCGCCGCCGCCCAAGGGGGAAACTTCTGGAGAAACACCAACCGAGCATCCGTCCTACGTAGCCAATGAGCAGCCACGTAGCGTGCCGCGAGGGGAGGGGAGGTGAAGCGCGGGCGCGGGTTGGGCTGGGACCTTGGAGGACCGTCTCTCCTGGCTCACCCCGCCCCCACCCCCGGCCGGCGAGCAGCCTGTCAGGCCCCGCCCCCTGCAGCCACGGTTACGCGGGCGGCGGCGTAAACCAGTCCCAGCGCGCACCCACACAGCCGCAGAGACTCAGTGGGTGGTAGGTCGAAAGGACTTTTGTGTCGTACTGTTATCGCTCAGGAACGTGTGGCGTTTGGGGTCGTTTGTATGTCTGTTAATAATAATAACACAAGGCACATCGAGCTCCCTTTTCTCTGCAGCTCTCATCATGGCTCCCGGAGACAGCCAAGCTTTTCGTGACCCGTGACGTTCTCGGCTACGTGTTCTTTTCCGGGAGCGAGTTCCGGATGGCGCGTCGATGCCGGGATCTTGGCGCTGGGAACCCTAAACGACTCGGACTCGCCGGAAGTCGCTCCGCCCTTGCAGAGGCTGCACTGGAGGAAACCTTTTGGTTCTGGTGTGGGTGGACTGTTCCTTTCCCCAGAACGACACAGGCCCAGGCTTTCTTCCTACTTGGCTTCCCAGACAGAAGAAAAACGTGTACCATCCGAAGGCACTGAAGGGAGAAAGGTGGCCTGCATTTGTCTCAGTGCTGCTTTACTTTCCACCTCTTTGGTCAGGCCTTCCGTCACCGCCCTTTGACCCGTGCAATTCAGATAGAAGAAACTTCCAGCACCTTCCAC
>NW_020175318.1:1394135-1445147 GCF_003031525.2 Neophocaena asiaeorientalis asiaeorientalis
GAGGCTCTCAGTAGAGGTAAACAAGTAACTGAACTCGAGTGTCTGCCACATCCAGAATCTAAACTAAGTCCTGGAATTCAGTGATGTTAACGCCTTCCAGAAACTTAAAGCCAGTTTTGTTCAAAGTGCTAAAACCAAAGAAGGGCAATAGTCAGTGATGTGATAGCAACAAGGGACGCAGCCGAATATAAGGTATACGGATGGAATCCTCAAATATGTTGTACCGGAACCTCAGTCTGGAAAGATGCATTCGAATTAGTGAAGGAAATGGAAAAGGCAATTCAGGCAGAATAGGCCGAATGTTAGAAAGTGATAATGTGAACTCTGAAATTGGTAGAGCCAAAATTCAAGCTAGAAGCAGACTGAATGGGTGGTGGAGAGGCAGGTAACTGCCAGATCATAAAGGGCTAGTTGTAATCTGCTGAGAAGTTTGGATGTAATTCTCTTAAAGATGTTAACCCGTTATAGGATTTTTACTCAAAAAAGGCAGTAACAGTTAAATTTGCATTTTTATGTTTGTTATTCTGTCTGTACTATGGAAGACTGATTAAAGGGAAAAGAACAGTTGTTGGGAGACAACTGCTGTATTACAGGCCAAGTGACTCTTAAATAGGTTAGTGATTGTAGGGGATCGTAAGAATTACAGAAATAATTGAGGTAAAACTGTCTGGGTTTGCTGATCTCTCCTTTTGTGATCAATGCTTTTTGTGTCATATGTAAGGCCTTGTCTGCTCCAAAGCCATGAGGATAGTCACCTGTGTTTTCTTCTAGTTGCTTGACTATTTTACCTTTCACAGACAGGTTTATTCATTTTTATGAAAGGTAGGAGGTTGGGATCAAGTTTCCTTTTCCCCCCTTATGGATAGCCGATTGATTGACCCAGCCCTACTTGCTGAAAAGGCTGTCATTTGCCATTTCCCCCACTAAATGATTATGGCACCTTTGTTGTAAAGTAGATGACCACATATATGAGGGTCTGTTTCCAGGTTCTCATTACGTTGGTCTGTCTAACCTTGTCCCGCACTATCTTAATGTAGCTTTATAAGTCTTGAAGCCCTATAACTTTTTCTTAAAGATTGCCTTGGCTAGTCAAAGGCCTTTGTATTTACATTTTATACATTTTATAGAACTTATTTCCATTTATTTATAAATTTTAGAAAGAACCTGTTAATTTCAAAAAAAAAAAAAAAAACCCCCCAAAATAAAAAATCCTGCTAGGATTTTAACTGGGCTTGCATCGAATCTATAGATCAATCTATTTGGGGAAAACTGATCCTAATTTTTTTTTAATTGAAGTATAGTTAATTTACAACGTTGTGTTACTTTTTGGTGTACACAGACTGATTCAGATACAGATAGATAGATGGATATTCTTTTTCATTTCCATTGTAGTTTATTACAAGATATTGAATATAGTTCCCTATCCTATGCAGTAGTTTATCTGTTTTATATATAGTAGCTTGTATCTGCTAACCCCAACTCCTAATTTTTCCCTCCCCGCATCTTCCCCCTTTGGTAACCATAAGTTTGTTTTCTATGTCTGTGAGTCAGTTTCTGTTTTGTAAATAAGTTCATTTGTATCGTATTTTAGATTCCACATATTAAGTGATATCATATGATATTTGCCTTTGTCTGACTTACCTCAGTATGGTAATCTCTGTACCAATCCATGTTGCTGCAAATGGCATTATTTCATTCTTTTTTATGGCTGAGTAGTATTCCATTGTATATCTGTATACCACATCTTTATCCATTCATCTGTTGATGGACATTTAGGTTGCCTCCATTTCTTTTTTTTCTGACATCTTTATGTTGATTCCTCCAATCCATGAATATAATACACCCCTCCATTTATTTAAGTGGTCTTTAATTTTTCTCAGCAGTGTTTTGTAGGTTACAGTGTAGAAGTCTTACATATCTTTCATTAAATTTATTCTTGGGTATTTGAGGGTTTGTATGCGTTTTAAATGGCATTCTAAATTTTTAATATTTGTTGCTAGTGTATAGAAACACTGCTGGTTTTTACATATTGACCTTATATTCAACCATCTTGCTAAGTTCCCTTACTATTTCTAATACTTTGTAGACTTTTTTAGAATTTCAGTCATCACAGTGTCTTCTGATCTGTGATAGATGGTTTGACATCTTCCTGTGCAATCATTATACCTTTTATTTTTCTTGCTGGTTGTCACTGGCTAAGGATGTCTACTATAGTGTTGAGTAAAAGTAGTGATGATGGACTTCCTATCTTGATTGTAACATTAGGGAGAAAGCATTCAATATGAAATGCTTTTTCTGCCTTTATTGAAATGTCCATGTTTATTTTTTCTTTAATAAGTTAATGTTAATTACTTTGGTTGATTTTCAGATGTTCTCTAAATGGCCAATATGCATACGAAAAGAAGTTCTACATCAATAGCTATATCAGGGACAGTAAAATCATAATTTGGTACTAAACACTCCCACCAAAATGGCTAAAATTAAAAGGAATTCCAGTGCCAAGCATTGACAAGGATATGGAACACCTGTAACTTTCACGTATTGCTAGGGAGAGTATAAATTGGTATAGCTACTCTAGAAAACTTTGACACTACTAAAGCTAGTCATACATGAACCCTATTGCCCAGTAATTCTACCACTAGGCATATGCCCAAGAGAAAAGAATACTTAAGTTTGTGTACAAGAATATTGATTGCAGCATTAGTCACAGTAGCAAAAACTGGAAATAACCTAAATGTCCTTTCACAGAAGAAAAATACTAGAGATCAAAGACTAAGAATGAACTACCAGTACACACAACAATATGGATGAACCTCACATACATAATGTTGAGCTAAAGAAGCCAGACAGAGTACATCCTGGTTGATTCCATTTATATGAAAATAAAAAACATTGTGAGGGACGTCAGAGAGTGATCTCCTGGCTGGGAAGGGCCATGAGGAAGAAAGACTTCCTGATGTGGGAAATGTTATATATCTTGACTAGGTGACAATTACAGTAATGTAGTCACATATCAAATTTTTTCAACTTATACACTTAAGATTTGTGCACTTTATGCTTCAACAGGGGGAAAGATTAAAACAAAGTCAGCAATGAAAAATCAGAATCTGAAATTTTTTAAATGACATTTACAATAGCATTAAATATTAAATACTGAAAATTAAATCTGACGAAAGATGTGCAAAACATATACATTGAGAATTACAAAATATTGCTGAGAGAAATTAAAGACACTTAAACATATGGAGAGAGATTCTATGCTCATGATTCAGACTTAAGATGTCAGTTCTTCCCAAACTGATCTATTGATTAACCCAATCCCAATCAAAATCCCAAAGACTTTCCATTTTATAAGTTGACAAACTGATTCTGAAATTTAAATACAAATGCAAACGACTCAGAATAGCCAAATCAACTTTGAAAAATAACAGAGTTGGAGAACTAACACTACCTGATTTCAACACATCAATCTTGTGTATTGGTACAAAGATAGACAAATCAATAGCACAGAAAAGAGAGTCCAGAGATTCGTATGTGTATGAACAACTGATTTTAAGCAAAGGTCCAAAGGTAATTCAGGGCAGAAAGGACAGTTGAAAAAGATAGTCTTTTCAGACTTTTCAATTGAAAAGGATGGTCTATTCAACAAATTGGATATACAAAAGCAAAAAAGTGAACTTCAATATATACCTTGCACCATCTACAAAATCTAACTCAAAATGGATCATGGACCTAAATGTTAAAACTTCTAGAAAAAAGATTGTTGTGTCCTTGGGTTAGACAAAGATTTCTTAGATATGACACCAAGAGCATGATCCATAAAAGAAGTTGATAAACTTTATGAAAATTTAGAAGTTTCTGCACTTTGAAGTTATTTGTGAATCATATATCTGATGAAGAGCTAGTATTCAGAATATATAGAGTTCTCAAAACTCAGTAATAAGAAAACAAGGGAATTTTTAAATGGGCAAAAAAACCTGAACAATCACTTCATCAAAGAAGATACATGGATGTCAAGTAAGTTCATGAAAATTGCTCAAAATCATTAGTCGTTAGGGAAATTAAAACCACAATGCGATACTACTACACACCCATTAAAATGGCAAAAATATTGAATATAAAAGAGCATGTTGAAGAGGAGGTAGAGCAACTGAAAGCCTCATACACTGCTGGTGGGAATGTAAGATGGTACAACCATCATATGACCTAGCCAGACCACTCCTAGGTATTTGTTCAACAGATATGAAAATACATGTCCAATATAAAGATTTGTACAGGAATATTCTATCAGCTTTAATGATAATAGCTGAAGACTAGAAACAACCCAAATGTCCATTAACAGGTGGATGGATAAACTAGTATATCCATGTAATAGAATACTATAAGAAAACAAGGGAATTTTTTCAGTAATAAAAGGAAAAATATGCTGATACAGACTACAACATGGATGAATCTCAAAAAAGTTAACGCTACGTGCAAGGAGCCAGACCAAAAATATAGCGCATGTTATATGACTCCATTTACATAAAATACTAGAAAATGCAAACTAATATAATCTATGTAGACAGAAAGCAGATCAGCAGGAAGGGAGTGGTTACAAAGGGGCACAAGGAAACTTTTAGGCTAATGTTCACCAAACATGAGTAGGTTCACTACTTGATTATGGCGATGATTTCGTTTTATACTCTATTTAAATACGTGCCACTTATTGTATGTCAATTATAGCTCTATAAAGCTATTTGTAAAACAAGCTCGGAGTTGTAGGTAAGAATTGATAGTCATTGGCACACAGATGGTGGTTAGCAACATGAGAACATGAACATAAAAACAGGTAAGGAGAACATGTATGTAGCTTAGTCACATATTTAATAACTATGGAGTACTGTACCTACTATGTGGAGATACTACAGTAGGGACTGAGGGTACTAAAATGACTACAGTCTTGGCTCTTTATAATGTAGTGTTGGAATCACACATACCAGCAGTCAATTATTATAGTGTCATCTGTGCCCAAATGAGAAACTAAAAGGCTCTATGACAGTAGTGGGGAACTTTTAAGAACTCAGAGAAAGCTCTCAGAGGAAGTAATGTCTAAGCTGAGGCCTGAAGGTAGAAGATAGAATTTAGCCAAATAGAATGAGAGCAACTGTGCCAAGCAGAGTGACATCAAGTGCAGAGGTCTGGAAAGTAAAGGGAGCTCAAAGAGTTGGCAAGTACAGCGTTTAGGGCTGTTCATTTGCATAAGCCCCTTCAAACCCTCTAAGTTGGTATTCTACTTTTCTGTTTTTCCTAAGTAAGTTCCCCTCACCCATCCAACCACCAAACTGTGTACCCCATAAAAATCTAGATTTGCCCCGATAGAGGACGTCGGTCATTCTTTTGGGCAGCCAGTCACAGAAATTGGTAGCTAGTTAACGTAAGGAGTCAAGGAAGGACCTTGGTTATTCTCTCTCGATGCAAATTCTATTCTCTCAAATTTCGGAAGCAGTAGAGACAGTGGTACAAAGCTCGGTGTTTAGGTGCTTGGCAACAGTGGCTACAAGTGGACCAGTTGTGCAATATGGTTTTGCGATTTGTTTAACTGTGTGACTCAGACTGACCCCGATTCTCTAGTCTTTTTGTCTATTCTGTAAACTGCATGATATTCTTCTAATAAAATTTCTTTTATGCTGAAAACCAGAATCCATCTCTGTTGCTAACGACCAAGAACCCAAACTGACACACAGTTTGGTATTTGGAAGTGGAATGCTACAAAACAGACTCTAGTATGTATCACCCGCCAGATGGAAAAGAAAGGATGCAAGGCACTGAAGACAACTACTCCAGACTGGGAAAATGGTGACCCTGAGACAGGACATCAAACTCACACCATCAAGAAATGTATTCTAAAGCTGAGAAGCCTTGGAAAGAGATTTATTCCCAGTGCTCATGCTGGTGTGGCAGTGGAGGACAAGAAAGCAGGGGCCACAGGTGGTCTGAAACAGAGGACTGCGAATCACCTTGAAGACCCTAGTCATGAAACTGGATCAAGTAGCCGGATGACACTTCAGCTGATCTCTCTTTAGGAGAGAAATCATGCTTCCTGTAGGTGTGAGCATTTTTGGAAGTATATGTGTGGGAAGAAGGCTGTGTATAGATGACAGTAGACTACATCATTCCTCCCTTATTCCTTGCTATGGAGTCCAATTTTGTTTGACTGTCCATCTCCCCAACACATGACTATGTCATCTATGGTAATCCTGCTTCCTTGGCCAGCACTTGGTTTAGGAAGGGGTATATATGACCAGTCTAGCCAATGAGCTCTGAAGAGATGGCTGCTCAGAGTGCTCTGGGAAAGGTCTCCTTACTGATAAACAGAAACATAGAAGAACTACTGCAGCTATCTTGCAGCACAGCAGAAGCCATCCTGGAAACTAAACCAAAATACTGAGAAAAGCAGAAAGATGGAAGAAATCTGGTTGCTCAATATCACTACTGTGCTCCTGAATTAACAAACCTGGAAACCTCCGAACTTTAGACTTCTAATTTTGTACTATTTAGTAATTTTGAATAGGGTTTTTTGGTTCCTTGCAATTGAAAGCATCCAAATCCTATCTGACAGTATGATTTGGAGAGTAAAATTTGAAGATAAGGCTGGTGGGATCAAGGAGTTTTGTGAAACCATGCAGGGCCTCAAATCCAGCTGAGAATAGTAAGAAACCACTGAATGGCTTGGTACAATTAAGTGCACCCCTGTTGCACTGGGGAAGAACACATTGAAGGGGGACAAGGTGAAGACAACAGAGAAGAACAGTGATCATTAGATAAAACTTGGGAGAACTCTAACCTTTGAAAAAGTCTCTGGAGCAACCCAAGAGGAACATTAAGAAATTATTATAAAGGCAGGAAGAGGACAGGAGAGAGTTGGGCACAAAAGTAAAGGCAATAGAGAGTTTAAAGGAACAGTGAGTTATAAAAGGTTATCAAATATTGGAGAGGTCAAGAAAGAGAAGAAGGGGGGAATCTGGCAATATGGAAATTGATTCCTTTTTAGTGACTTCTGCAACAGTAATTTCAGGGTGATAGGGCAAATGTACTACTACAGTGGGTTAAAGAACCACTGACAGACGAATGGATAAAGAAGATGTGGTACATATATACAATGGAATATTACTCAGCCATCAAAAAGAATGAGATAATGTCATTTGCAGCAACATGGATGGACCTACAGATTACCATACTAAGTGAAGTAAATCAGAAAGAGAAATACCATATGATATCACTTATATGTGGCATCTAAAATATGGTACAAATCAACACATCTATGAAATAAAAACAGACTCAGATACAGAGAACAGACTTGTGGTTGCCAAGGAGCGGGGTGGGTGGGGGGGCTAGGGGAGGGAAGGAATGGGAGTTTGGGATTAGCAGAGGCAAACGATTACATATAGCATGTTTAAACAACAAGGTCATACTGTATAGCACAGGAAACTATTTTCAATACTCTGCGGCACACCACAGTGGAAAAGAATATGAAAAAGATATAGGGACTTCCTTGGTGGTCCAGCGGTTAAGACTCCACACTTCCACTGCAGGGGGCGCGGGTCTGGCTCCTGCTCAAGGAACCATGATCCCACATGCCGAGTGGCCAAAAAAAGAAGGAATATATAAATGTATAACTGAGTTACTTTGCGGTATAAAAGAAATTAACACTGTAAATCAACTATACTTCAATGAAATTTTTAAGAAAAAGAATGAATGGAAAGTGAGGAAAGCAGCAGGTTTATAAGTTAAGGACAGTGACAGTAACATTGCAGGTACTTCCTTAATACATGTTGAATCAATGACTTGATGTAGAAAGGCCACGTACTGAGTAAGAGTTATGTCCCTGTTCAGGAGTTCAGTACTGGGAGATTATATTAGGGGATGCATGGCTAGAGTTCTAAGGGAGGAAAACTTTTCCTTGATCCTCTTAGGGTCCCTGCCTGGGCCTAAAACTCAAACTGACAAAGACATTAAAGAAGAAAAGCATATAAATTTATTTAAGTTTTCTGTAACATGGGAGCCTCCATAAGGAAATGAAGACTCAAAGAAATGGTTAAGCCTGAACATTTTTATACTAGGTTTGATGAAGAATGGAAAGTCACAGAAAAACAATGGAACAGAAGGGTATGAGCTAAGGGTAGTAAACTGGAGAAAACTAGCAAGGTCTTTTCCTTCAGATTCTTCTGTTTCCCTCCATCTTCAGAGATAAGAATGCTCCTTTAAAAATCATATTTGGGGGGCTTCCCTGGTGGCGCAGTGGTTGAGAGTCCGCCTGCCGATGCAGGGGACGCGGGTTCGTGCCCCGGTCCAGGAAGATCCCACATGCCGGGGAGCGGCTGGGCCCGTGAACCATGGCTGCTGAGCCTACACGTCTGGAGCCCGTGCTCCGCAACAGGAGAGGCCACAACGGTAAGAGGCCCGCGTATTGCAAAAAAAAAAAAAAAATCATATTTGGGAAGAATATTAACTGACATGAGGAAATGAATAAGTGGAAGTTACTACTGGGTATAGGCATATTGGATTGAGATTTTAATTTTGTTACATTTTTCTGTTTCTGTGTTTTCCAAGTTTAACAATTAACTGATCTAATTTCTAATTAGAAAACACTTTTTTTAGAGTGTGTTTAATATTATCGCTGGGAACATTTTATTTTCTAATTTTTGGAGCTTTGTAATCCATTGTGTCGTGTCCGGAAACTGCCATTTGGCATGGTAGAAAGGAAAACTGAGAGGATGACATTCTGCAATTCTAATCTGACTAATGGAGGCTGTTATATAAACGTTTAATAACACTGTAATACTAGCAACATTGTCTGTATACTTGTTCTTAAGGAACATTTTCTTGAAAACAAAAACACAGGATTTTTACATGATTTATTTAATAATAAACCAATTAAAGATACAAAAACGTTTAGAGGATTCCAAAATTTAAATTTTTGTTTAAATACAAATTCACTCTGTAACATGAAAACATATAACATTAGACCTCTAAACATAATGATTCTTTCAACTACAAAAATTTCTTTTTGCTATACTAGAAAATTTGCAGAAAACAATTTTTCTTGTGAAATTAAATGTACATTATTTACAGTTGAAAAAGTAATCTAAAAACTATTGCATTTCAGAAACTGGGATATATAATGTATATCTTTGTATGCAATTCCCCCTCCCCCCACTCTCAATTAAAAAAAATGATCCAAAATATAAAGCAATTATGCTTTTATAGCAACTGACTACTCAGCCAGATTAGCCCAAGGCTTGGTTGCTTTCTGGGGCCTTAAAGAGCCCTGACTCTTTCAGAATAGCAGTATATCATTTAGCACTCAGCAACATAAGTTTTTTACTAGTGGGCCACAGTGCACAGTGGCCTAAAGAGTTAATGAACAAAGTATTTAGGAGGAATTCAGGTTCAGGGCAAATCTTAACAGGTAACAGCAAAATGAATTTTGTAGGGTCATTAATTTTTCTGCAATATTTTAGCTATATTTACAGTAGGAGATACGCTTAAAACATAGGGCTTAGAATCATAAAATTTAGAACTAGATAGGAAATTGGAGATCATCTAATCTAATCCAATACATCCCTCCTCTTATGATGCCCAGAAAGATCAAGTGGCTTGCCCAAGGTTATACAACTAGTTAGTAGGAGAGCCACTCTTAGGCTGATACTTTTATATTATCCTGCTTCTGAAACAGGTTCAGCCATGATATCATGGGCACATTTCGATTTTTAATGTTATAATTTACATAGTAATAGTTCAATATACAGTGCAACAAACTAAAGTCGATCTAAGTGAAATCATAATTTTAACAAGGCATAAAATAGGTGTCTTGCATTTGAAAGAGTCAAGACTTAACCTATACAAGTGGAATGAAAATAGCTCCTATATAAATTTCCTGATGTCATATTTAAGTACTGTATTTACAGAAGAATCAGAAAAGCTAATACAATGTAAAATTTAAAAAGAAACTTTAAAAATGCTTATGATATAGCCACTGGAAAAAATCTCAAAAGAATGTCTTCATAGTATAAAACGCCTGTTCCTTCACAATTGAATTCTGAAACATTTGAAGAACAAAAGGAAACACTTGGGTTTTCCTCCCCTCATCTAACAAAGTCAAAATTAACTCTAAGTTATTATTTTTAACAAGTAACTATAAAATTAGGAACATTTGGAGAATTTACCTTAGAATCAATCAATAGTTTGCATACAACTGAAAATGTTCAATTAAAAAACCACCATCTGTAATTCCTTTGGTATATTACTTAGAAAGAGTTGGGTTCCAGCAGTTCGTTTTTTATAGCTACCTGAGAGGTAAATCCATTGGATACCACCATCACATAAGGCTGTGACTGCTGCTCAGTTTCCCCAGTGCCTTCTTTCAAATTATCTTCAACCTCCTTTTTCTCTACTTCCTGTATATGAGTTTTTGTTTCTTGAGCTTTGATAACTGAAGTGATTACAGTGCCAGGTGGGTGAGTAACCAGTTGTGAATTGCGAGGAGAAAAGGTCACCACAGGTGTGGTAGCACTGAAGGACGGAGATGAAGCCACGCTGACGGTTCCATTGCAAATGGACTGAACATTGCTAGTAAGAACCTGCTGTACGTGGGCAGGACTCAGGACAATGGAAGGAGGAGAGCCCGGCTTCTGCGACTGGAGCACAACATTTTCTTTCAGTACTGTCATGGGCTGTGATGATGGAATGGCTTGTAAGATAAATTTCTGAGATCCAGCACCTGATGATGGATCTGTGCTGGCTATAACTGTTGTGATTGGCACTGTCTGAAGTGTTACTGTGTGCAAATGCTGATTCCCAGGAGATACGACCACAGGAACTTGGGCTGGAGCCTGTATAGTCCTATTGAGATTATGAAATAAAAGTGAGGAAATTAGCATATTCTACATTGTTTAAAACTTAACATTTGACAACTCACTTTGACAAAACATGAGTTATTCATTTCAAATGCTCCTTCCCATATTTTCAACACAACATAAACATTGCGCCAGACCCTGCATTAAACACTCTACATACAGAAATGCCCAACACAAAACTCTCAGTCCATTAACTATGATACCATCTGGTGGGAAAAAAAAAGTCTATACTAAGTGCTATATTAACACAAACGGGGAAGCAATTTTGTTGGGGGAGGAGGATATCAAAATGTTTCCCAAGGAAGTTATGTAAAAGCTGCCTGAAAGAAAATTAGGGACTTATAAATAAACATATTGGACTCACTATCATTTTAATATTTGAGGGGTAATGTCATCAATATACCCAACCAAATTACCAAACTTCACATGATTATAATTGTTTTCAACCTGTTTTTCTATATATAGAGAAAACGCTCCATTAACTAAAATAAAAAACAATCTTAAATGTATGAGACAGAATTATTAGAAGAATTTTAATAGTTCACGGTTCATATTACATAAAACAAGTCATGAATATAATTAACTCATGAGGGTTCTTTAGGCTGGCAGATAGAACAAAAAATAAGGCCAACCCTTGGCAAAAATAGAGGCGTGTTTTAGCAGTTTTCTCAGCTCAAGTAATTTTCACAAATTTTAGTCATAAAGATACAATTTTAACATAAAATCTTTTAACGTGGGCTTCCCTGGTGGCGCAGTGGTTGAGAGTCCGCCTGCCGATGCAGGGGACGCAGGTTCGTGCCCCGGTCCGGGAAGATCTCACATGCCGCAGGGCGGCTGGGCCCGTGAGCCATGGCCGCTGGGCCTGCGTGTCCGGAGCCTGTGCTCCGCAACGGGAGAGGCCACAGCAGTGAGAGGCCCGCGTACCGCAAAAAAAATTTTTTAAATGCTTTAACGTAAAATCCAGTTTATGTAAGGTTTTAATTCCATTTATTGAAGAAAAGTGGTACATAAATGATATTATAAGTCAATCTAATTTTAAAAGTTCACAGCTGTGAAGTTTACAGTTATGGCCATTGTTAATATAAAACAAATGTTGTTGAAAAAACTCAGCATCTGGATCTCAACTCTGTTTCCTCTGAATTCTATAAAGCTATTTTACAAGAGATGATTGCTACTCCAAATGGCTAGGAGCTGGATTAGTCCCCATAAACCAAATGTTAATTATTGCCAGGAGACTATCACAGGTAAATTTTAGCAAGTTACAATTATGTGGCCTGTCACATGTGAGAAATGAAATTCTGGAGGAGAAGGCAAATGGGCTAGATGGAAAGATGACTCAGCACAACTCAGAAGAAGTTCAAAGGAAGCAGAAAGACACAAGGTAACTGCAGCCCACCCATACATGTAGGATACTGATTCCCAAATTCAGTTTGCCACCATAGTCACCACTGTGAGGAGTAGTCTACAGCAGGAGATCGGCAGCTCTCTTGAAGGACACTGCTAGAAGAGAATACGAGTCAGGTAATGAAGATTTAATAGGCTGGCAGGGTATGGCCAGATGTACTAATACTATTGGGCAGGAAGGGATGAGTAGGAAGGATACAGAATAACTTCGGGAACTAGGGCACTTTTCCAAAATACACTGTGCCTCCCTTCTTCCCTGCCCGCCTGAATCAGGATATCTTGGGTGGAATCTAAGCCTGCAAATGGTAG
Organism: Neophocaena asiaeorientalis asiaeorientalis; assembly: GCF_003031525.2. NCBI lineage: Eukaryota > Metazoa > Chordata > Mammalia > Artiodactyla > Phocoenidae > Neophocaena > Neophocaena asiaeorientalis. The sequence continues at coordinate 1,406,747 of NW_020175318.1, forward strand.
CTGACAGATACCATTTTTTAAATAAAAAAGACCCAAGGGCTTCCCATGCCAAGAGTTCATGTACATGTATGTATAGATAAAATAGAACTTGGCATATAGGAAGCACACAGATTGTATCTATAAATATGTATAGCCTTGCCACCCTATAAGTATTATCCCAATTTTCCATATGAAAAAATTAATGCACAAAGTAGTTGAACAGCTTGCATAAGGTGAGCAGTTAGATAAGAAAAGGGGTCATTCAACTGCAGAGCCTATGTGCTTAACCATTACAACATACTGTCACTTCTTAAGTCCTGAATAACTTCAGCCAAAGCTGAATACTTTCTATTAGATCTTTAAACTGTGGGGAGTTAACAACCTTTAATACATACCCCTCCCCCTTCCCCTTTCCTTCTCTCAGATGTGGCATGAGCAATAATGTACTTGGAAAATTTCCCTATTGCTCATCAGGGCTATCACTAGACTTTCAATGCTTTTATTCAAGTCAGAAAAAGATGTCCCTTTCCTGAACACCTGACTGCCATCTGCCAGAAAATATATATACTGAGACATATACATATATATATATATCTGCAATGTAAATATATTAGCTTATTTGAACAAATTCTAAAACAATAAATTTTCACTAATAAAAAATTCAGAGATTAAAGGATTAAATACTACACAGCCTTTTCCTAAACAAAGGAATTTTAAATTATTTTTTCTTAGTTAATGATTAAACTGTCAGTTGTGTCTCATTATATTATATAACAAAGGTTATATTACAGTTAACTACTTTTAAAAAACTTAAGCTGCTCGTAACCAACTGGTACAATATTGGTAATTTAAAATTCCTCAAACTTTCTGAAGCTAAGAAACATATACAATATAATATTTGGCTTTTGTTGAATATCAGATGTCAGAAAGTGTCATTTAATTGTTACAACCACCTATAAGCTTAAATAATATCATCTTCATTTTATAGAGGAGGAAACAGACTCGGAATAGTTAGTTAATGTGATCCAGCGTCATATCTAATAATTGACAAGGCTGGAGGGCGAGAAGGTTATGCCCACATTCTTCCTACTCCATTACACTGCTTTAAAATGTATAATGTATACATTATACATTTTTAGAGGCTAATTATTTAAAAGACTCTAAGACAAACTATTAGTACTTGGATAAACATTATAGAGAAATAAGTTATACTGGGTTGGTATATGGACTTGCAGATTTACCAAGGAACAATTTTAGGAAAATATTTTACCAGAGGTTTATTTTTGTGAAGCCAAAGTTAAAATTTGTAAAACTGAGCATATATACCCTAAATCAATTAAGGAAATTTAATCAATTTCAATATAGATACAGCTGGCCTTCCATATCCACAGTCTCCACATCCACAGATTCCACCAACCTCTCTGGTGGAAAATATCCATGCCCCCCCAAAAAAAATTTCCAGAAAGTTCCAAACCACAAAACTTGAATTTGCCACATGCTGGCAACTATTTACATAGCACTTACACTGTTTTAGGTATTATAAGTAATCTACAGATGATTTAAAGTATATGGGAGGGTATATGGAGCTTATACGCATATACTATGCCATTTTACATAAGGGGCTTGAGCATCCTCAGGTTTTGGACTCCAAAGGGGGTTCTGGAACCAATCCCCTGAGGATACTGAGGGATAACTCTATGTGCAATTATGTGAGATACAAAGAAAAGAGCAAAGGAAAAACTTGAGAAAAAATATATTGCTACTTCATTGTAGGTAAGTGATAATTCATGTGATTATGTGAATTAACTGACAGTATGGCAACTCATTAAGTTCACTGCTTTAGACTAAACTGCTTGCATTAAAACACTACCTTCACCACTTACTAAAGGTGACCAGGCTCCGTGGCCTCGCCTTGACTCTGTTTCCTCAACTGTAAAACAGGAATATTACCTACACCTCACTGAGCAATAAGAATTTTCTATACATTAATATATGTAAAGTGTATGAATATAGAGAGTTTTTTGAAAGTATCATCTCTTGCTGTATATTAATTTAATAATCTAAATTTAAGTCATAATCATTTGACCTTCCCTCAACTATAGAAAAAAATATTTCAAAGGTCTTTGATTTTATTAAAAAGTAGTCAAGAAAGATATAGCCAAATTTCTGTTACTTTTCTTAGGAGTGATAATATGATTATTTAGGATGTCTCTATTCTTAAAGAGTGTACACTGAAGTATTTAGGGGTGAAATGTCATGGTGATGTCAACTGACTTGACAAATAGCCAAACAGGAAAAAAAGGGTATAAATAAATATAGAGAGGAAACAAATAAGGCAAAATGCTATCAACTGTGAATCCAGGTGGATGGTATAGTTGTTTGGTGTACTATTTCAGCCTTCCCATATTTTGAAATTTCTCATAGCTAAAAGTTGGGATAATTACAGTGAAAATAAGTAGGATTTGTGGGGGGAAATAAAATATAACCAAATGAGAAAATAATTTTTTTTAAAGTCAAATGAATGATTAAGAATGTATGTGGGGCTTCCACACTGGCATAGTGGTTAGGAATCCTCCTGTCAATGCAGGGGACATGGGTTTCGAGCCCTGGTCCGGGAGGATCCCACATGCTGTGGAGCAACTGGGCCTGTGCGCCACAGCTGCTGAGCCTGCATTCACTCTAGAGCCTGTGAGCCACAACTACTGAGGCCCGCGCACCTGGAGGCCGTGCTCTGCAATGGGGGGTGCCGCTGTGACGAGAGGCCCACGCACCACAAGGAAGAGTAGCCCCCGCTTGCTGAAACTGGAGAAGGCCCATGTGCAACAGCGAAGACCCAACGCAGCCAAAAATAAATAAATAAAATAAATTTATATTAAAAAAAAAAAGAATGTATGTGGATACATACATACATTCATATAAATACATAATAACTTCTACAAGAAGAAATTGTGTTTTGGGAATTCCCTGCTGGTCCAGTGATTAGTTCTCAGCGCTTTCACTGTCATGGGCCCGGGTTCAATCCCTGGTCAGGGAACTAAGATCCCTCCCACAAGCCGCACAGCATGGTCAAAAAAAGAAAAGAAAAGAAAAAAACTGTCTTTAAGTTTGAAAAGTTAAATTTTATATTTCTTCATTTTATAAGTAGTCCACGTAGAGAACTCATTATTCTAAAAGGAGATAAAGAATGATCATATACACTACTTCAAAATAAATTCTATAAATATGAGGGGGTGTTATATGTCAGACTATGTTAGGTGTTAGGAAAAGAACAATGAATAGAATCTAGCTCCTACAGATTTAAATGTATAGCAGGAGACAGGCATTAAAGTCACCTGAAACACCTGGTTTATGTACCAGAATGTGGTACAGGCAAGAAGTAAGCTTTAGCTGGAGAGCAAGGAAGGAATTATGAGTAGAGTGAGAGCTGGCAGTGGAGGCTACAGAAATTGGACTGCACTCTGTGTGCAAAATAGATCTAACGAAAGCTGCAAGAAGGCGCTGTCACGAATGCTGACTCTTGAGCCATTAAACAAAGAATGGCTCTGGTCAGAAACATCACATAATGATATGCATCGGTAACATGTAGGTTGCCAGAGAAAAAAATAGGAGAAACAGGAAGCAGGCAGAGAGTCCACAGAACTCTGAGACTGTGGAAATGAAGATTCTGAAAGGTACACCAAAGATGGTTTGAAAATCAGAGGTAGGGAGTGTAATTACAATGTTTTAATATCTGGCAGTGAGTCCTACTCAGAAATTGACATTCAGAGTAATAAACTATCCAATATAATACACAATTTACTATCTTTCAGAGCTAAAGGTATGTGTTTTTGTTGCTCTTGTTGTTTTTCTTCTGGTTTGTTTTTATTCTCTAGGTCTAAAAAGGAAACTTTGATTAGAGATGCTAAAAAACAACTGAATCAGTCCAAGAAGGGAGTCCCAGTGATCAGCTGTGGCCATTGTATGTTTCATATCAACACAAATACATACAATGATAAGATGACAAAGAGCATAGAAATCAACGCGAGGAACCACATAATTTCCATTAGATATTCAGTCATCATAAGTAACCAACAGAACTTAGAGGAAAATACAACATTAAAGGGAAAATACAGAGTTAAATAAGTACTTCTTTAATTAAGATGGAAAAAATGTGATCTTTATACTCCTTACAAGTCAACGATTTAAGAGAATTCAATTCTCTTAAATCAAACTTGTCAAAAGTTTAAATGGAACATACAAGGAAGACTGAATCGTCTATAAGTCTGTTTTGATTCTAGGTAATGTATACTTCAAGATCAATTGAACAAAAACCCAGCATTTATATTCTAGAATATACAACTGTAAGATTGAAGTCAGCTAATGAAAATAATCAAAGAATCATTTTTACTGGATTTGGAGGGGCTCCTATATTTTATTATAATTCATGTTCTGGAAATTCATGGCAGTAGAAATGGAAAAACAGAACCTGAAAATGTCCATCTAATTTTCTGCCTTCCTCCCTTTTCCCCATTCTAAATCAGTCAAGACCAGTCCCAAGTGTCTGCAATAGAGCAGTCTAATTTGTTGTTTCTAATTTGTTGTCTTTTCTGGGGTTATGAGGCAGATTCGATTAAACCACAAAACTATTCTTCCAACTCTGCCACTCTAAAAGCCCAAAAAAGAGGACCTTCGATTCTTGGCCTCCAACTGTTTGAACTTTAGAACTATGCTGGATACTATCTGAGAAGATAGTATCTTCCCAAAGACTAATGTGGATTTCTTAGAACTCAATGCATTCCAAAGGGTCATGATATGTAAATTTATGTTAAATTTTTACAGCTTCTAACTTTATTTGAAAAAGGATCTGAAACTATTCTCTGGATTTTCTTATATGTGGATCCCTTCTTATATGGATCAATTCAGTTACACAAAGCTATAGAGAACTGATTCAAATTGATTGAATAACATCAAGTAATGTCACAGTTTAAAAGTAAGGTATAGGGTCTTCCCTGGTGATGCAGTGGTTAAGAATCCGCCTGCCAATGCAGGGGACATGGGTTCGAACCCTGGTCCGGGAAGATCCCACATGCCGCAGAGCAACTAAGCCCATGCGCCACAACTACTGAGGCCATACACCCAGAGCCCATGCTCAGCAACAAGAGAAGCCACCGCAGTGAGAAGCCCGTGCACCACAACGAAGAGTAGCCCCCGCTCACCGCAACTAGAGAAAGCCCACACGCAGCAACGAAGACCCAACGCGGCCAAAGAGAAATAAAGTAAATAAATTTGTAAAAAAAAAAAAGAGTGCTTTAAAAATAAATAAATAAAAATAAGGAATCATTGATACAATCACAGGACTGATGCAACGCTTCTGAAACCATCTGTTGACCAAGAATTCTAGCTTGACATGTATATAAGTTTTATTTTCACTTCTGAATCCTGACACGTTTAAAGACGACTCTGGTCAGAAACATCGCACAATGATCTGCACCAGTAAGTTTAATTTTCTCACCTAATACTCTGAACGGAAGAATTTAATGTTTCGTCCTGCATGCTACTGGTTGCTTCTCCTTCTGGAACAGCTTGTACTGGCTGTACTACATGAATAGTCCGGAAGAGCTGGGTAGGATATGGAGTCTGTGTGGACTGCATTGTCCTAAGAACCTCTGATGGCTGTGCAGGTTCCACAGGATCTTTGGGTTTTGCAGCTTTAGAATTCCCTGGTTTTAGAACTGTAGTGGCTCCTCCTTTTATCCCTGGACCTGAAGATACTCTCGATCGACTTGCCTGGTTCCTACTCGAAGTGGTTGTTGAAGACAGTGATGGATCTGAAGACTCTATGCTGGAACTTGGATCCTCATCATCTATATAAATAAGGTCTTTCGGCATATCCTTAAACTGATACACCAAGCGCTGACCTTCTACTTTTGCCAGAATACCCCTTTGGTAATAGTACCTATTCAAAGCAGACAATTTCATCAATATTGTATTCAGTTATACATAAACTAAAATAATCTTCAACACAATAAAAATTTCCTAATCATAAACAGAAGTTTAAAGCTAGAAACAAACAGGTGAGAAAAGACTTTCTAAATGAAGGGTAGCTATTTTTATTTCTCTTCCATAGCTTACTATAATTATAATGTCCCTAACCTGTTTAAATCTGCCTCAGTAAATCTGAAACAATTTTCTGTATAAAACTTAATGATGTACAAATAGAAGTGATTCAAATTCTGTCATTTATTTTAATTAAATCAAGAACTTAAAAAGCGTGAGTTAAAATATAAAATGCCAAATGTAACTAAATAGTTCTGGTTTTAAAAGTTTACCGAGTTCTCAGATCACTGATATTTCTAATAAATCTTTCTCAAATATACCCAGATCCTGAAGACTAAATGACATGATCACAAGAAAAACAAACTAAAAGTGGGTTTAAGTGATACTTTTGTTCAACATTTTCACAATGGCTAATATTATGCTCGAAGCATTAATTTATTCCAACACAATATATTACACATCATACCTGAGATTCATGTTTAAAAATGCACCCTCTTATTCAGTACCTGCATTACCACTAGTTGTTACTTTGTGCTGAACTTAAGTTTAATGACTCAAAACGTGAGCCTTGTGGTCAATTTACAATTTCTGATGACAGCTTAACATTTTCTGATCCCTTCATAAATAAAATATCTCGTTTGCATGAAGATTTAGGGGGAGGAAGGAGAACGTTTTCCCAGACTGAAATAAGATTTCAACTTAAATACTCATTTCTATAAGCAGTGAGGTTTTAGCCCTTCAACAATAAAATTCACCATTTCTTTAACCAACGCACTTTTTAGAAGTCACCTACTTTTCAGTATTTAGGCACCACTACTGGTCACACAGTGAACTACAGAAGCCTCACGTACCTGAGGGCTCTTCCCATGGTCTCATAATTCATGTCAGGCTTGTTTTTGTGCTTCCCCCACAACCGGGACACTGCTTTAGAATCTACCAATTTAAAAATGCCTTTTTCTCGCTGGGTCCACTTGATATATTTAGGACAAGTAGCTTTGTCCTGGAGCAGTGCCAGTAAAAACTCCCAAAGATAAATTGTGTTTCCTGAAACAAAAGCAATTTCTTTTTAACTGCCCCAAATTTCATTTGAAAGAACACAATAAAACACAACTAAAGGTCTTCTTAAGTTCCATCTATAATTATACAAACATACTACACAGTTCAGTTAGTACTGGTGATATAATGGTCATAATTTTTAGGGTCTAACATAGATCTTTTTATTAGTCCCGTATAAGATGTCTGAACAGAGCAATCCTGCCAATTAGATGTGTAATGACTTAGGGAGAAAGCACTTTGAGACAAATTTTTTTTTCAGCCTCTTTAAGAACCATTATTACGCCTAAGAAACTGAGAAAGAGTTGTACAAAACCTTTCAATAGTTGTTCTTTTTATATAAAGAGCCAGAAGATTAGCCTTAATAATTTTCTTCAAATTTAGGCAGCAGTTATGAAAATACTAAAACTCCAAGACAATATAATAAAGTGTCTATGAACTGAAAACCTAACGTGGCTGAATTCTTCCAAGAGGCTCTTTATTAAATGAAAGGATGGGCTTCCCCCGTGGTGCAGTGGTTGAGAGACCGCCTGCCGATGCAGGGGACGCGGGTTCGTGCCCCCATCCGGGAAGATCCCACATGCTGTGGAGCAGCTGGGCCCGTGAGCCATGGCCGCTGAGCCTGCGCGTCCGGAGCCTGTGCTCCGCAACGGGAGAGGCCACAACAGTGAGAGGCCCGCGTACCGCAAAAAAAAAAAAAAAAATGAAAGGATGGATTATTTTGACAGGTAAGTGAAAATCTCCTAGATGGATTTCTTGGACTACATTATTACCAATCTTTCTACAGAAGGTGGTAACTGTACCTTCTAAGCATGTGGCAGCAATAAGATCCACTTCAATGAAAGCTGGTGGTTTCTACTTAAAATATGCAGACATTTTAAAGCAATCGGAATGTTACTTGACCCATAAGTATTATAGGGAAGTTACAGTAGTAGTACTTACCCTTCCCATCTTTGTTTTTCTTCCTCACAGATATGTTTGGTGTAGTGGCTGGCGAATCTGGTCGTGGTGGTTTAGTTTTTCTCCCTGAAATCACAATGGCTCTACATAAATATTTGCCCTCAAAAGAGAGAGGGAATGGACAATTTAGCTGTTTATAAATGCTGTTTTGTCATTTATCCTAAATTTCAAGTGCCAAATATTTTATACATGGAACACATATATTGGTCTCCTAAGTGCTATTTATTAAAAGGAAAATAACTTCAGTAAAAATTTGACGTTAACTTAGGTTAGATCACAAACACTTTTATGTAGAAAACGATACTTTGGCTCATTTGTAAAAATGAGGTTAAGTTTAAACTTTACATTTTGTCTTTGAGGTGACAATACTGACAGTGCTTTCTTAAAATCTGGGGGACTATTCTTGATGCTGATAAAACTTGGGCTCAAAAAATAAGCCACACAGTTTGTCTGCCTCTTGGTTAGTTCTCAAATACTGGAAACTACCCAAAACTTCTAGAGATATAAAAAATAAGTGAGGCTAAATTTTTGTGAACCACATAGTCCATTTTTATTTTCTTGTGTATTTTTAAACATCTCATCCTTCTATATTTCTTTCAATTTACAGCAAACAAATTTACTTTATGATTATCCATCATCCAGTCCTAAACAAGTCCAATGCAACAGAGTTAAACTATATTTTGTGCAGCCTTAGTCTGGGTCAACCAACTATTCTAAAACTGTGTTTGTGATCTGTTTTTGCCACTTATCTAGAACCACAACTCGGCAGCAACGTTGCCTATGATTTAGGTTAAGCTGATGATGCTGTCTGAACAGACTACCACCCTGTATATGAGAGACAATGAAGATTAAGCATAAATAGATACTTTAGTTAGTACCATTTACCCCTACATTCTTGAAGCTGACTCTCTGATCTTAGATCATAAGGGTGAATGCTGGGGTAATATAATATAGGCAGTAATTCAGAAAAGCAGAATCCTAGAGCTAAAGTCACAAGGTTAGTGACAACACATCCCGAGACAAACTGAATAGGAAAACGTTTCTTTTTTTTTTTTTTTTTTTTTTTTTTTTCCCTTCCCCGTTCTTTTTTTTTTCTTTTTTTTCTTTTTTTTTTTTTTTTTTTTTTTTTTACCATGCCGCGTGGCTTGTGGGATTGTAGTTCCCCAACCAGGGGTTGAACCCAGGCCCTGGGCAGTGAAAGCATGGACTCCTGACCACTGGACTGCTGGGGAATTCCCAGGAAAACATTTCTGAAGTTAAGGTAAGAGTCAAGGAAAAGAGGGTCAAAAAAGTCACTCTTAAGGCCAGGTTCCTCTTGAAACTATCAGATGTACAAACGTAGACCGTAGGAGCCTGGTGTCTCAACTTCCATCACTGCAGACATCTGCAGAGAATCTCTGCATGACACAGAGACTTCTAGCTAACTGTGTTCATGACAGTAAGGACTGAGAGAAGCCAGACTTCAGTTAGCTCCTATCCTTCCTCCCATCTTACTTTATGCTATTTATTGACTTGCTCTGATAGATAATATTTTCTTTATCCTCCAGTTTTCCTCCACTCGTTTTAGTCATGGCAGATACTGTCAGTAGCCTACCCAATATCCATCCTCTCCATCATCTTCCTTACTGTTCACGATGGCAATGTACACAGCTCCACATGAATTACAGATTAGTTGGGTATAGAAATTCTGGTAACAGTCATTTCTTCTCAGTGCTTTGAACATATCCAGCCCTTCCAGCCTTTACCGGGAGCTTGTAAGCTGCCAATCCAATAATCAATCTTCTTCAGGTAATGCAGATCCTCCCTGGTTGGTTTGCTTCTTCTTTTTTTTTTTTTCTTTTCTTTTTTTGACGGGGGGTGGAGGGGAGTCTTTGATGTTCCACATTTTTACCATAATATATTTAGGCTTGGATCTATTTTAGTTATGCTACTCAGGATTCACCATGCTGGGATTAACATCATTCTTGAAAATTCCTCAGTCATTATCTTTGAATACTGCCTCTTCCTCACTCTACACATTCTCTCCTCCTAGAGCTTTGATTAAACATGTAGACCTTTTCACGCAATCCTCACATCTCTAACTCTTTCATACTTTTTATTCTACATCAGATCTGTATTGGAGCTCACTAATTCTCTTAAGCAGTGACTCATTTGCTGTTTAACCCATATATTATGTGTTCTATTTGGTTCCTTATCATATCAGCCTTTCACCATTAAATAGGATGTTAGTCTTTCACTTTCTAAGAACAGCTTTATTGAGGTATAACTGATATACAATAAACTGCTTATGTTTAAATTTACAATTTGATAAGTTCTGACATATGTATACACCTGTGAAACCATCACTACACTCAAAGATAATAAACATATTCTTCGCCCCCAAAAATGCTTTGTGTCCTTTTGTAATCCTCACATCTCACCTTTCCCCACCCTGCCCAATCCACTCATATATTTTCTGTCATTATAGATTAATTTACAGTTTGTACAATTTTATATAAACAGAACCATACTCTTCTTGTTTTTGGCAGAGGGGGAGGGAGTCTGCCTTCTTTCCCTCAGCATAATTATGTTGAAATTCATCCATTTTTGTTTTATGTATCAATGGTACATTTCATTTCATTGCTGAGTGGTCTTTCATTGTATGGATATACCACAAATTTGTTTATCCAATCAGCAGGTGATGGACGTTTGGGTCATTTCCAGTTTGGGGCTACTGCAAATACAGCTGCTAAGAACCTTCATTCATGCATAAGTTTTTCTGTGAAATGTATGGCTTCATTTCTTTTGGGTAAATACTGAGTAGTAGAATGGCTGGGTCACATGTTAAGTATACATTAAGTTCTTTAAGGAATTTTCAAACTGTTTTCCAAAAATATTTCCTCCATGCAGGAAGGTGGGGTAATCATAGGGCTCACCTCATTGGTTTCCTGTTTCCCAGGGATCACTCACTTTTGTTGACAGATGTCCACCACTTTCTTTAGTACCATTGCTTCATATATTTTATCTGTGGTTTTAGCTGTTTCAAACAGGAGGGTAAATCCAGGTTCTGTTTTTGTTGGGGTTTTTTTTCCAGCTTTATTGATATATAATTGACATACTGTGTAAGTTTAAAGGGTACAACATGATGATCTGATATGCTTATATATTGCAAAATGATTACCACAGTAGGGTTAGTTAACATACCCATCACTTCACATAATAATCACTTCCTTTCTGAGAACACTTAAGATCTATTCTCTTAGAAATTTCCATAGTCACCATGCTTGTACATTAGTCCCCAGAACTTACTCATCATATAAATGGAAGTTTGTACCCCTTGACTGACATCTCTCCATTTCCTCCACCCTGCAACAAACACCATTCTTCTCTCTGTTTCTATGAGTGTGGCTCTTTCAGACTCCACATAAAATGATAGCATAGGGCTTCCCTCGTGGCGCAGTGGTTGAGAGTCCACCTGCTGATGCAGGGGACATGGGTTCGCGCCCCAGTCCTGGAAGATCCCACATGCCGCGGAACGGCTGGGCCCATGAGCCATGGCCACTGGGCCTGCATGTCCGGAGCCTGTGCTCCACAACAGGAAAGGCCACAACAGTGACAGGCCCTAGTACCGCAAAAAAAAAAAAAAAAAGATAGCATACAGTATTTGTCTTTCTGACTTATTTCACTTAGCAGAAAGTCCTCAAGGTCTGTCCATGCTGTCACAAATGGCAGGATTTCCCTCTTTCTCACAGCTGAATTATATTCCATTCTGTGTATTTATATATCACATCTTTATCCATTCATCTGTGGATGAAGACTTAGTTGTTTCCAAATCTTGGCTACTGTGAATAATGCCGCAGAGAATATGGGAGTGCAAGTATCTCTTTAACATCCTGTTTTCACTTCCTTTGGATATATACCTAAGAAGTGGGATTGCTGAATCATACGGTATTTCTAGTTTTAACTCTTTGCGGAACCTCCATACTGTTTTCTACAGTGGCTGTACCAATTTAAATTTCCACCAACAGTGCAGAAAGATTCCCTTTTCTCCATATCTTTACCAACACTCTATCTCTTGTCTTTTCTATCACTTTTTCTAGCCATTCTATAGGTGTGAGGTGGTATCTTACTGTGGTTTTGATTACACTGCCCTGATGATTAGTGATACTGAGCATCTTTTCATGTACCTGCTAGCTGTTTGTATGTCTCCTTTAGAAAAACGTCTATTCAGGTCCTCTGCACATTCTTTAATTGGATTTTTTTCGCTATTGAGTTATATGAATTGTTTATATATTTTGGATATTAACCCCTCATCCGATGTATGATTTACAAATATTTTCTCCCGTTCTGTAAGTTGCATCTTCATGTTGTTGATTGTCTCTTTTGCCGTGCAGTCTTTTCATTTATTGTAGTCCCACTTATTAATTTTTGCTTCTGTTGCTTGTGCTTTTGGTGACATATCCAAAAAATTGTTGCCAAGTCAGGTTCTGTTACTCCATCTGGACTAGAAGAGGAAGTTTCACCTGGTATTTTTTAATAGTCTCATTCTTTGACAATGCTTTTTATTCCCTTGCATTAATAATTACAATCATATTCGTTGAAAGTTTCTATTTGATAATCCTATTATCTGAGGTTCTTAGCAAACTAACCTTAGGGTTTTCTATGTCTGCTGCTTCTCATTCAGGAAGTATCTTTCTTATGCATTCTGTGATACTGAAATGTGAGTTCACCTTCAACAGGGTTTTATTTGAAGAAATACTGTGCAGCCTGGATTAAACGTATGACGTGCCAAAGCAATTTTACAAGAGCTTCGCCTGGTGCCCAAAGTTACTGCCAGCCTGGGGCCATTGTTATGTTAATTACGTGGCTGGAAATTCCTAAAGTCAGTAACAGTTTAAAATCTAATCATAAACCTAAGTTAAGACAAACCTAGGATTATGAATTCTCAAAGGAAAAATTTTTTCCACCCAGCTAAGAAATACAAGCTTCTTAACATCTGTCTGTGCCAAAGGGTGGACTGTTTTTCCCCTTAGGGTATAGCTAAGGGATCCCAATTATATGCTGAGGTCTCTGTCTAATAGCCCATCTTGCACTGGACCAAGACTTAAGCATCTGCCTCTATGTGGGCAATAAAACCAAGCCCCTTGGACGTCCAGACTGACACGTCCTTCTCAGCCCTCAGAGCTGTTGCAGTGTCAGGTCACTCTTATTTTCCTCTGCATTTTTGGCTCTTGGAATTTCCCTTACTTTCATGTGAAGTTAGATTATGTGGTGGCTGGTGATGCCATCAACCAAGATATTAAACTCAAAATATCAAACAAGCTGGAGTAGAATCAAAAGGCAATGAAATGGGAAGAGTGTCAGTGTTAGAATGTAAGTATGGTCCTAATTTGTGAAAACTTTAAAATTCCCTCTAACACATTCTAACATTTCCCTCTTCAATTACTTACCTGCTGATTCCCAACTTGTATTCTTCCCACTGGAATCTTATACTGGAATCTATGCTGGTGGTTTTCAAACTATGTTCTGCGGAAGGAAACTGACCTCAGCCCTTACCCCTGAGCTCTTTCTGAGCTTGGATAAAAGAGTTTAGATAAAAGATTGAGGCTTTAGAAAGTTGGAAAATCCCTTTTCTGTGAGATAGATCAAGTATTTTAAATGTATAAAAAAGTATAAAATAATTCTTTAAATTCATCTAATATGAAGAAATAACTCTGTTTTGTACATTCAATTTTTTCTCACGTAAGTTTTAATTCAGGTAGAAATATCCTTGAATAAAAGTTATATTTAGATTCCACATCAAGAGTTGACTGTTTTCCCTTAACAAATTAACCACTCACCTTTCTTTCTCTTAGGTTGTTCTGGTGATGAGCGTCCTGGTGAATGTGCATATGTCTCTTGAACGTGCTGAGTTTCCATCACTTCAGGAATCCCATCTAATGTGACGGATACATGGGTGATTGGGGCAACAACAATGTCATCTTCAGAGGAACTAAATATATTATTATCTAATGGAAATAAAATCAACTAATTGTAATCAACTTTGTATTATAAATCAAAATAATTTCATAAAATATTTCCTGTTTCTTTGAAGATTAAAATAGAAATAAGATTTTGAAATCTAGTCCCTGCTTTTTATTTCCTCTGCCCTAAGTCAAGTACCCTGAGGCAGTCCAGGCTTGATGGGACTATTCAACGCCTCCCTTACCTGACTTCCTATCCCCAGTCTATCTTGTCTGTCTTCTCCATTCTTCACATTGCCGCTTAAGTTTTTCTTTAAAACCTAAGTCTGGCCTGACCATATTATTCTTCTCTATAAAAACTTTACACCCTGAAGATTAGAAATAAAAATAAAATTAACATATCTTCCCATAGTTTACAGGGGAAAAAAGATAGCAACAACCCAAACTCCATAGCATGCCATTCTGAGGTTCCACAATCTACAAACCATTATGAAGCTTATACTTCAGCTATACCAAAGCATTTTGAATCTCAAACATTTCATTGTTTTTTTTTTACAGGTCTGTGTCTGCCTCTGCCTATGTTGAATGCCCCTTCCTGTCATCTCCACCCATGAAAAGCTTATTACTAATCGCCCAGGTCAAAACACTGCCTCCATAAAGCCTGTCTCAGGTGTTTTCAGCTAGAGAAATCTCTCCTTCCAGAACACTCTGCTATCCCTCTCATGGCCTTTATTTTTGGCTTTTACAGTTATTTACATAAACAACTATCTTCAAAAGAAAACTGTCAGCTTGAGGAAAGAAACAAGATCTGTTCATTTCCATAACATGTTATTGCCTGATACGTTGCTGTGCGTATAGAAAATATTCAATAAACATCTTAAATTGATTTAATAATAATTAAGTTTATGAGTTTGACTACATCCAAAGGAGAACATGGATTTAAAAGCAGATCAATAAATGTGGCAGTGAATTTTATGCCATCAAGTCTAAGAAAACATTGCAATGGATTTTTGCCTATTCACTGATGAATACTGACTAAAGATCAATTTTTATTGATCAATAAAGATCAATATTGACTAAAGATCACTAAATTATAATAGTTTGGGCCCTAAATACTTCACAAATGAGGTTAAGAAGAAATTCTGCATAATCTGCTATTTGACAACTAAATTACTTTTTTATCCTTAACGTCCTCACTCCCTAAATTAAAAAAAAAAAAATCTTGTTTAACTGAACACTTTAGCAAAGGTGCCTCAACTAGTACTGTACCTTAAGATGCACTTGGGACCAAAAAAATATAAAACATAGTCTCTGGTCTCTTGATATTTATCATCTGAGAGAGAGATGGAAGAAGAGCTTTTCAAAGCATATAAACATGGTCCTACTATAGCACAGGGAGCTGTATTCAATATCTTATGATAAACCATAATGGAAAAGAATACAAAAAAGAATGTATACATATGTATTACGGAATCACTTTGCTGTACAGCAGAAATTAACACAATATTGTAAATCAACTATACTTCAAAAAAAAAGCATATAAACACGAACAGTCATAACACAACACTCACTGATGCGCTTTTCATCCAGCATAGGGCCAGGAGAATCCATATTGAGGAGTGCTTCAGCAGCCTCGATAGTTTCAATTGTTTCATCCCCATTATGACAGGAAGCTTCAACTACAATACATTTAAAGAGAAAACAGAATTAGCTACAAGACATTTGTTCTTCTAAAAAGCACAGATTCGGAAATTCCCTGGTGGTCCAGTGGCTGGGACTCAGCACTTTCACTGCCAGAGGCCCAGGTTCAATCCCTGGCCGGGGACCTAAGATCCCATAAGCCGTGTGGCATGGTCTAAGTAAATAAATAAATACATAAATAAATTAATGAATTAAAAAGCATAGATTCTCATCTCTTGAACCAGGATACATCACTTAATACTCTGGTTGGTAACAATAGTTTGTCTCAACATATAAAATCTATACTGAAAATCACTATTTCTCATTTAAAACTTTGCAAGATGCAGGGGTTTTATTAAAAATAACAACAACAACAACCAAAAACCTCTGCAAGACACTGGGAGATAAAAAAGTAAGCAAAATAGAACTCGTACTCTAGGAGGAAAACACCAGTCATTTCTGATAATTCTTGTATTTACATGAATAGTAAACTAAGATGTCACTGGGCAGGTCGTGCTGTTTCTGTTGACTCCATACTTTAAAACGACTGGGTTGATAGTTTTAGGTCCCTTTTAGCTCTAACACTGATTGCAATACTCTTAGTTCACTCACAGGAATGAATATGAGTCTCTGTTAATTTCTGAATCTTCTTCCATTCTTCTATAATTAGTGAATTGCCATCATCACCAAAAGTTTTAGTCGTAGTCACATGATTAGAATCTAAACACTCTTTGATAATTATAGTATTCTGGTACCTCTCTTCTCTAATGTGTAACATAGAACACTAATTTCCCTACTGTGAACTGTGCCTAGTCCAAGTTATTTTTTTGTTCTTTAAAAATATTAAAATACAAATGAAAATTAATCCAAATACATGCTAGACACTAGACACTTCTCTGCATCCCAGAGAGGTGTCCGAAATAGCTGCACAGCGAATTCCTTGAATGGCTTTTAGCCCCTCAGTTCCAGGATCAGCACCAAGAAACTAAATAGAGCTACCCATGCTCTCTTTGCATGGATAAACTCAAGTTTCCTGAATGTGGTATTTATCATCCATAATCCCTTGTACTTACTTGCTACATTTTCCCCTCAATACTGACAAAATTATACATGTTATTTTTTAAAGTTTGAAAATATATATATATAAATAAAATCATGGTTTTTCAGATTCAGGGTTGGACTGATAGTTTATAACTTAATGAATATAAGCCTTTTAATTTTACAAAACATTAGAAAGTAAATATAAACGTAGTACTTAAAGCAAAAGTTCTTTTTCTCAATCAAATGAATGAAAGTGATCATTTATACACTGTCCTCTCCCTATTCCTATTCAATCCAGAGAAGCAACAAAATCATTTTCCTGTTCATTATTAAGATTATAACCAGATTTCCAAGAAATCTGTACTTCTTTGAAATTTACCTTAACTTTCCATTAGAATATTATAACATTCATTATCCTAAATATTTCCTAAACAGTTCACACTCTCTTTTAGACTGAAGATTTCCAAGAATCTACAAAATTCTTCGTTGATTGCAAATCCCCAGCTGGCAAAAACATTGAATGACTATCACTCTTAAGTAACTGTACAAGGAAATGTGGAAGATACAATAGTATAGGACATGACCTTTTTCCTTATCTATTGGTAACATACTTAGATACTGTCTAAGAAAATAACAAAGTGATCAGTTTTACAGTATAGAGCAGACTGACTACAGGCACTGTATATCATTATAAGTTAGGAAGACTTCCTGAAGAAATGGGTTTAGGCCGAGTCATTTAAGATAGCTAGGATTTAAATACTTTGAGAGGAAGAGAGAGGAATTAAAGCAAGAATAATAGAAGCAAGGGCATGAGAAGAAGTGTTATGCATTTAAAGAAAATGAGATAGTCTATACCATTAGAAAGCAAAATGTGTAACAGCTGAAGATTATTATAATAACAGCATATTAAGTAATTTGCTTTACAAATAGACTAATGTGGCTGACTGCCTCCCCAAGGGAGGAATCCCACAGTAGGAATGGAAGGCATGGTCTGCTGAAGGAGCAGAGACCAGAGACAATTCCTGAATGATGCTTTCAAAGAAGTTCTGGATCTTGGATTATATACTAGTCAGCTCCTCTCAATTAGGAAAAACTCCCAACAAAGCACATTTTCTCTCATAAAATACTGGCTAACACTGGGAGTACCCACAACCTGCCAAGCCAGAAGAGAACCTCCTTCTTCCAGATATGAAAGATGTATCTGCAGAATTCCAACCTTCTGGGCGCCATTCCCTCAGCTAATATCTTTGAACCCAAATATCTATAGGTCACAGGGAGGACAAGGAACAAGAAGACAGCCAACATAAAAAGAGGCAAGGATTTTAATCTAGCCTGGATTTCTCTAACAGCAATTTAACCCTTATAGAGTCTTCCTCTTTAAAAGGCTTTAAGCTTTTCCTCTTAAGGCCAGTGCTCACATTTCTGAGTTACTACAAAAAGCACTCTAGAGCACCTGAATATATTTTTGACTAGTTTTTTAATTCTAAAAGTAGGTGTCCTTTTCATTTTCATACCAAGATACACAAAACTTCATTAGGAGATTCACAGTCTTCATTACGAAACTACTTCCCCTAATTATAATTAAAAATAAATCAATTAAATTTTAATTATATATTCTATCAAAAACAAGTGCTTAACTGACAAAGGATTAATCTCCAAAATTTACAAGCAGCTCATGCAGCTCAATATCAAAAAAACAAACAGGGCTTCCCTGGTGGCGCAGTGGTTGAGAGTCTGCCTGCTGATGCGGGGAACACGAGTTCGTGCCCCGGTCCGGGAAGATCTATAAGCTGGGACAAAGTGAGAGAGTGGTAGTGCATATATAGACATATATACACTACCAAACGTAAAATAGCTAGTGGGAAGCAGTCGCAGAGCACAAGGAGATCAGCTCAGTGCTTTGTGACCACCTAGAAGGGTGGGAGGGAGGGAGACGCAAGAGGCCAGATACAGGGATATATGTATATGTATAACTGACTCACTTTTTTATAAAGCAGAAACTAACACTCCATTGTAAAGCAATTATACGCCAAGAAAAACGTTAAAAGAATTTTTTTAAAAAAGTGCTTAGAAGTCCAATTCCTCTATAATAGTAAAAACCAGAAAAGATAAATACTTCAAAAAGTCTAGCAAAATGATTAAAATAAGGCATTGTAACACTTGCTCTTAAAAACTTAAGCCTCCTATTTAAAATCTTGTAGATTTAAGGCATAGTAGAAAAGCATATTGCGGGACTTCCCTGGTGGCGCAGTGGTTGAGAATCTGCCTGCCAATGCAGGACACACGGGTTTGAGCCCTGGTCCAGGAAGAGCCCACATGCCCTGGAGCAACTAAGCCTGTGTGCCACAACTACTGAGCCTGTGCTCTACAGCCCGCGAGCCACAACTACTGAAGCCTGCGCGCCTAGAGCCCAAGCTCTGCCACAGAGAAGCCAACGCAATGAGAAGTCCACGCATGGCAATGAAGAGTAGCCCCCACTCACAGCAACTAGAGAAAGCCCGCGCACAGCAACAAAGACCCAACAACGAAGACCCAATGCAGCCAAAAATAAATAAATATATAAGTTTATTTAAAAAAAAAAGAAGAAAAGCATACTGCTCCTCTGTCAAGGCTTTGAAATTCTATGAATAGAAGAAAATATCCTCCTAAAACTAAATTTTTGAAAAAATCAGGCAAGTAAGGCACAGGTAGCTCCATAATTAATTACCATCTTCTAAACATTTATGTAACTCTAAATATTCATTTATATAAATAAGTTTTATAAATATTTCAGAGTCTACTGGGTCGATGAAAATGATAAAATTAGTATGTATAACTATTCAGTTGCCTATCAATTAAGAAAATACAATGAGAATTTCAAATCACTTCTTTATCAAGCTTTTTATAATGAAAAATTTCAAACATATATAAACATATAGGAAATCATATTTATAATGAACTGAATGTATCAAGGGCCCAGCTTCAATACTTAACAGTCAATCTTCCTTAATCTATACTCCCTGGCCCAACACAGACACGGGATTATTTCAAAGTGAACTCCAGAGAGACTATCATTCAATCGTAAATATTACAGTATATAGACAATACCATGATCACATCTTTTAAAAATCACTCTTTAAATCAGATATCCACTTAATATTGAAATTTCTGTCTCAGATTTTTTTTAATCTGAAAAAGTTGGTTTGTTAACCAGATTTCAAACAAAGTTCACGCATTACATTTGGCGGCACGTACCTTCCTTAGTATTTGGCTTTTTTCCATTTTTGTTGTTTATCTTAGGAGAAACAGGGTCATCTGTTTGTAGTTTCCCACATTCTAAATTTTGCTGATTATATATCTGTGGTGTCACTTACCATATCCCTCCCCCCGTGTATTTCCCGTAAACTGGTAGTTACATCTAGAAGATTGATTTGATTCGCATTCAATTCTTTGGCAAGAATACTTCAAAGGTGATGCTGTGTGATTCAATGGGCCTTTTGAAGGTAGGTAGGTCTTCCTTCAGTACTTCGAGGATTGAGAAGCAGGTTCAGGTGTTGCCAACCTGATCTATCCAGCATAAAATTCTCCATCAGCCTTTTACCTAATGGCTTTAGAAGTTACTGATGATAGTTACCTAGATGCACTATTTCATTAGGGATTTCAAAATGGTGATAATTCTAATCTTATCATTCCTCTAGCATTTATTAGCTAGAATTCTCTATAAGGAAGAACTTTGTCATACACTATCTGGTTACCCTGAGCTACGGTTCATACAATAAAGGCAAATTAAACGCTTGGTTCTTTTTCCGTTATTTACTGATTTTCAGAATAATAAATGGGATCTTTCAAAAGTGACCACTGGGGCTTCCCTGGTAGTCCAGTGGTTAAAACTCTATGCTCCCAATGCAGGGGGCCGAGGTTTGACCCCTGTCCTGGTCGGGAAACTAGATCCCGCATGCCCCAACTAAGAGCCCGCATGCCACAACTAAAGATCCTGCATGCTACAACTAAAAGATCCCTCGTACCGCAACTAAGACCTGGCGCAACTGAATAAATAAGTATTTAAGAAAAAAAAAGTGACCACTAAGTTTAAAATATTTTTATTAGCTTTTGGTTTTATCTTTCTATTTTAAAATTTATTTATTTTATTTATTTTTGGCTGTGTTGGGTCTTTATTGCTGGGCGCGGGCTTTCTCTAGTTGTGGAGAACAGGGGCTACTCTTTGCTGTGGTGTGCGGGCTTCTCATTGCTGTGGCTTCTCTTGCTGTGGAGCACGGGCTCTAGGCATGTGGGTTTCAGTAGTTGCAGCACGTGGGCTCAGTAGTTGTGGCTCAGGGGCTCTAGAGCACAGGCTCAGTAGTTGTGGCACACGGGCTTAGTTGCTCCGCAGCATGTGGGATCTTCCCGGACCAGCGCTCGAACCTGTGTCCCCTGCATTGGCAGGCAGATTCTTAACCACTGCGCCACCAGGGAAGCCCATATCTTTCTATTTTTAAATGTAAGCAAACACATACATATCATTTATATTCTTTCCCCTATCTTAAATAATAGGTAACCATTCGTGCTGTACTGACCCTTGCTTTTTAAACTTCATATACACTAGAAATCATTCCATAACTATATATAGAAATCATTCCACAACTATCTATAGAAATCATGCTACCTTCTGAATTGCAAAAACGTAAGGCAAGTTTAATGTGCTTAATATCAGTAATCTAATCTGTAAAACTTTGTTTATTCCACTTAGCTTCAGTGCTTAGGTCAGGAAATACAAAATAAATTGGTGGCTCCTACATGAAACAGGAATGAAAACCAAAAAAAAGTACAACTAAGCTTTTAAAAATATAGAGAAAATGTTTGCCCTTCATTAAATGGATTACAAAAATTTCTTGTAAGCAACAATAAAACCCACAAGGCTTTTTTTTCCTTCCAATTTTATTGAGGTTATAATTGACATACAGCATTGTGTATGTTTAAGGTGTACAGCATGATCTGATTTATATACATCATGAAATGATTATCACAATAAGTTTAGTGAACACCCATCATCTCATACAGATACAAAGTTAAAGAAACACAAAAAAATTTTTCTTGTGATAAGAACTGAGGAATTACTCTTTTAACAACTTTTATATATAACATACAGCAGTGTTAATTATATTTATCATATTGTACATTATATCCCTAGTACTTTTTTATCTTCTAACTGGATGTTTGTACCTTTTGACCACCTTGGTCTAATTCCCATTCCCCCCACCCCTGCCTCTGGTAACCACAAATCTGATCTCATTTTCTATGAGTTTGTTTATTTGTTTTTGAAGTACACCTGACCTACAACAACACTGTTAGTTCCTCAACATCGTGATGTGCTATTGCTATACATATCAAAATGATCACAATATGTCTAGTTAAGACACATCATACAAAGATATTACCTAGTTATTTACTGTATTCTCCACACTGTATATAGCAATATA
The DNA here is from genome assembly GCF_003031525.2 of Neophocaena asiaeorientalis asiaeorientalis. Taxonomy (NCBI): domain Eukaryota; kingdom Metazoa; phylum Chordata; class Mammalia; order Artiodactyla; family Phocoenidae; genus Neophocaena; species Neophocaena asiaeorientalis. The sequence goes on from NW_020175318.1 coordinate 1,428,894, forward strand.
CCTATTAAGTTGTTGATCACTTAATTTCAAACGCATTTTAACCCTGCATTTTTATTCCCCAACTCCACGTTTACTATTTCTGACATCATGTTTTACGTCTTTCTGTTTTGTGTATCCCTTAACTACTCATTGTGAATACAGATGGTTTTACGATGTTTGTCTTTTAACCTTCCTACTAGCTTTATACATGGCTGATTTACTACCTTTACTGTATATTTGCCTTTACCAATGAGATTTTTCCTTTCATAATTTTCATATTTCTTGTTGTGACCTTTTTTGGTTAGAGAAATCCCTTTAACATTTCTTTTAAAGCTGGTTTGTTAGTGCTGAACTCTTTTAACTTTTGCTTGTCTGTAAAACTTGATCTCTCCATCAAACCTGAATGAAAGCCTCGCTGGGTAGAGTATTCTTGGTTGTAGGTTTTCCCCTTTCACCACTTTAAATATATTGAGCCACTCCCTTCTGGCCTGCAGGGTTTCTGCTAAAAAGTCAGCTCACAGCCTTATGCAAGTTCCTTTGTATGTAACTTGTTGCTTTTCCCTTGCTGCTTTCAAAATTCTCTCTTTAATTTTTGCCACTTTAATTACAATGTGTCTTGATGTGTTCCTCTTTGGGTTGATCCTGTTTGGGACTCTGTGCTTCCTGGACATGGATGTCTGTGTCCTCTCCCAGGTCAGGGAAGTTTTCAGCTATTATGTATTCAAACATGTTCTCTGCCCCTTTCTCTCTCTCTTCTCCTCTGGAACCCCTAAAATGCAAATACTAGTACGCTTGATGTTGTTGAGAGGTCTCTTAAACTGTCTCATTTCTTTCTATACTTTTTTCCTTTTCCTGTTCAACTTCAGTGAGTTCCACTACTCTTGTCTCCCAGCTCACTGATCTGTTCCTCTGTGTCATTTAGTCTACTGTTAATTCCTTCCAGTGTATTTTTCATTTCAGTTACTGTACTCTTCATCTGTTTGGCTGTTCTTTACATTTTCTAACTCTTTGTTAAAAACTTCTAACTTCTTGCTCTGTGCACCCATTCTTCCCCATAGTTCCTTGAACGTGTTTACGATCATCATCTTGAACTCTTTACAGGGCAGGCTGCCTATCTCCACTTCACTTAGTTCTTCCGGGGTTTTATCCTGTTCCTTCATTTGGAAGATATTCCTCTGTCGCTTCATTTTATCTAACTTGCTCTTTTTATTTCTATGTATTTGGTAGGTTGGTTACATTTCCCGACCTTGGAGAAGTGGCCTTCTGTAGGTGCCGTCCTATGCATCCCAGCAGTGGTCTCCCCTCTGGTCACCAGAGCTGTGTTCTGGGGTGCTCCCTAGTGGACTGCGTGGGTCCTTCTCTTGTGATAGGCTAACTATTGTGGATGGTCTGGTAGGTGTGGCTGGCCTGTGCTCCAGTTGTTTGCCAGGTCCTGCCTTGCGTGGAGGCTGCCAGGGACCCCAGGTGGTCCCAGGGCTAGTGTTGGCTGACAAGTGGGCAGAGCCAGGTTCTAGAGTGGGTAGTTGTGGGGCTCGGGATCCCAAGATCTAGTGTCAGCCTGCTGGTGGGCAGGGCCAGTTCCTTATACAGCTGGCCGTGGGGTCAAGGGTGTCCAAAAGCTGCTATTGGCCCACCTGTGAGTGGGGCTGGATCCCAGATAGCTGGCTGAGGGGTCCAAAGGGGTCCATCTCCTTTAATAATTTCAATTTTAGACTCAAGACTGGTAATGGAAGGATCTCCACATAGATAAAGCTCATAGTCAAAAGCTCTTCATAATTTTTTTATAGCACAGCCTTGTTTCAAAGGAAATGTTATATAAAACCCCAACATATAAACAGATAAAAGTAGTATTTTATCATTATACATTTTAAAGGTTAAAATTTATATCAAACTTGATATGAGATAAATAAATGATAAAAATGAAAGTGTTTGGGTGGTGGCGCAGTGGTTGAGAGTCCACCTGCCGATGCAGGGGACACGGGTTCATGCCCCGGTGCGGGAGGATCCCACATGCTGCAGAGCGGCTGGGCCCGTGAGCCATGGCCACTGGGCCTGCACGTCAGGAGCCTGTGCTGCGCAACGAGAGAGGCCACAACAGTGAGAGGCCCGCGTACCAAAAAAAAAAAAAGTGTTCTGATGAACATGAAAATTTGAAATTAGGGGTTATCAATGACAGCTGCCATCTAATATAACCCTCAAGTCCATAAAAATAGTTTGACCTTTTTATTGAAAATTTCAAAACAGAATCAAAATTATGGGACATAATATAATGAATTCTCACATATCCATTCTCAGCATCAATCATTATCAGAACATAGTCGATCTTTCATCCATACTCCACTTACTGCTCAAGGTCGCCTCACACACACCCTGACCCCCAGGATTACTCTGAAGGCATCCATGACACTGTATTCTATCTCTAAGTATTTGAGCATATGTATCTAAAAGATGAAGAATCTAACACAATGCTATCATCATGCCTAAAAATGTTAACAATATTCCTTATCATCTGAAGTGCTACCTAGGTCCCATAATTAGTTTATAAACTGTCCTATCCCCATCATCATCTTCCCTGTAGTTTCTCAAAAGCGCAGTACTCTCCCCTTCCCCACTCTGGACTAAGGAGGGCTATAAGATCCTTTCATTTCTCATGACGTGACTCGAACAAGTACAGAAGAGTTAAACAAAGGCTTGGGTTGGAAGTTAAGAAAGGCAAGAGAGAAGAAACATGCAAATAGCAAATCTGATTTTCAAGATGTGGCTTATTTTCTGGATCCATTCCATACCAGTTCTGTTTTCCAGGAAGGAAGGAGCTTGTCTGCATCTCGTCATCAGGTATCTTCAAGTCTAAGCCCAAGAGAGTGAACAACTGGAAGGAAGAAATAATTCCTTCCCCTAAAGATCCAAGATCTGCTTTCCTAGTCTCCACTTCTTCTTTGAGGGCCAGTATCTTCCTTAGGGACTAAAACCAGGAATAAACACCCCTTCAGGGAAGACCCTGGTTCCCAATCCACAAAGAGTATAGCCTTACCCTAAGGCATCAAGAAAGTAGGTCAGAACACACTGTGGTGAAAACCCCATTAGCTACACAACACATACATGCATAGTGGTGGTCATTCTGTTATATAAAACACGAAGTACACAGTCAGTGATGAGTTGAAACCTCTAATATGATTAATCCAACTGTCTTATTGATAAGCGAGAAACAAATATAGATTTATCAAAAACTTTCATTGGGTTGCTCTGAACAAAAATGTGAATATATGAGAACATGCTTTGTAAAAAATAAGAGGACAGTACAAAAACTAAGTGTTGTTCATCAAAGTTATCAATGACTCAGTCACTGGGTGCATGACATAAGCAAGTCATTTAACTTCTCTAATTTCAGTTTTCTTTTTCTGCTGTGAGAATTAAATCTGTACTTTAAAAAAAATCTACTATGTTAATATGATACAATGATAAGAAGACAATGCCATTTGGGAGGTATTTTTGCCCAAAATGGATTATCTCATTCCAATCATGAGAAAATATCACAGAAATAAAACTGAGGGGCATTGTACAGTGTCTGACCAGTACTCCTCAAAAGCATCAAGGTTATGAGAGACAAGGAAAGACAGAGGAACTGTCATAGACTGGAAGTGACTAGGAAAAATTACCAACTAATTGCAATGTGAGATTCAAGATAGGATCCTGGAATAGAAAAAGGATGTTAGCGTGAAATGCGTGGAATAAAGTCCAGGTTTAGTTGATAATACTGTGACTAATGTTAACTTCTGGTTTTTAATCTAAGAATAAATATTCAGAGCTTCCCTGGTGGCGCAGTGGTTAAGAATCTGCCTGCCAATGCAGGGGACACAGGTTCGAGCCCTGGTCTGGGAAGATCCCACATAAGGTGTAGCAACTAAGCCCGTACGCCACAACTACTGAGGCTGCGTGCCACAACTACTGAAGCCTGCGCACCTAGAGCCTGTGCTCTGCAACAAGAGAAGCCCACGCACCACAACGAAGAGTAGCCCCTACTCGTGAGAAAGCCCGCACGCAGCAACAAAGACCCACTGCAGCCATAGATAAATAAATAAAACTAAAAAAAAAAAAAAGAATAAATATTCAAATAATCTTTGCTTCTAAGTAATTAACTTTCTCAAACGTCTCTGGCCAAGATATATGAATGTAAATGTATAAAATTACAAATGCATGCACCAGTTTCTAAAACTGATGGAACAAAGCACCACCTCAACACTTACATTCAGTGTGAAATATCCTACTAGCTCTGACTGAACAGATCTTTAAACCTCGGCACCTTATCCTACATTTGGGTCACGGCCTCCTATTTTGCTTCCTGCAGCAGCAGTAACAAAAGAATATTCCTATCTTTTGCCCTGCAAACAACCTTTCATTGTTATCAGGAGTACAGAGCTAGGCAACACAAACAGTGCTCAGTGAAAACTTGGTGAACCGAGTTGGTTTGGTTCCTCTTACACACCTTCTATTTCGTCACGTTCATCTCTGTCTATTTAGGAAAGAAGGAGGAGGAGATAAGCGAGCACCATGAAGCACAGGCAGATGAGAAAGAAAACGTCATTTCCCTCTTCCCACAGGGCTCTAGCTTCCGCAGGTAACGGAGTTACTCAAAACCGAGTCAAGAACTTTTTATATCCCCCAAATCACAGGGCTAACCCACTGACTAAAACTATGCTGAAGGAAGGTGCTGTCAGAGGCACACACACCTGTAAGGGTGATGTCGTCGTCATCCTCATCGATGATTTCCTCTTCGGCGACATCCAAGGAGCTCTCAGTGATCATGTCATTGGGCTCCTCCACACAGGCTAGACCCGCATAGCTATTGAGAATATCAGCACCAGGAACGTGTTCCACAATGACGGCAGGAAAAATAGCTGGATCGCCAAGCTGGGAGGGGCGAAGGAAAAAAAGGATTAACAAGTTTTGCTTTTGTTAAATACAACCCAAATTATTTTACACAATTCAGTTTTTACAACATCAGCTACTTGTATATTGACAACCTTTCTATGATACAGAGAATATATATCTACTAAGACCAAATAAAACTTTCATTACCAATTTTGGGTCTTAACAGCCAAGTTTTCATTGGGAAGTTCCATAAAAGTATGTTTTTAAAGCTCACTAAATTAAAAAAACTAGTATCATTAATGCATAAGAAGTGGCATACAAATAAAATGTACAACTAAAATCTCCAAAAGTTTCTTTGACAGAAAAAAATCTGTGAGCTTAACAAATATTACACTGTCACTTGGCACACAGGCCGTGTTTAACAACTAACTGCTTTTGATTCAAATGGGAAAATTAACTTTCACTTTCTATCTGGTTATAAGATCAGGGAAGTCGAGACCTGGAAGAACTCTAGTCTAGCCATCTCATTTTACAGATGAGGAAACTGAGGCAGAGAGGATTTTTAACAGCCTACTCTAAAATCAGTTAATTAGTCATGAAAAAGTTCAATGTTAAAAGTGAAAGCCAAATAAAAAAATGTTTTGAATGTACCTAAGTATACATGAATCACAATACTATATAATAAGGGCTATCTATAAAAGAATTACTTTTTAAATATAGCAAAAATGCTGACATTTATTAACTTGTTTTATATTGCTCTACTTGTCATATGGTGAGGGTTCTGCTCATTTGTTACACTTTCATAGCAACATTTCTCTGCAAATCATCATCCCCTAAACCACTAATATACACTAAACCGTCTATTGATGAAAAAAAACCACCATCAAACCCCTAAACCACATCATCCCCATCATCCCCTAAACCACTAATATACACTAAACCGTCTATTGATGAAAAAAAAACGATTAAGATGTCATCACATTTCTCTTTTACTTTAAAAAACTTCAGACTTTAAAAAGTTGTAAAAGTAGTACCAAGAATTCTCCTACAACCTTCATCCACATTCCCCAAATTTTAACACTTAATCATGTCTATCATCCTCTTTCTATATTATCATTTCTATATCCATAGTTTTTCTGACTTATTTGAAAGTGGTAGACATACTGCTCCTTTAACCCTAAATACTTAAGTATATATTTTCTAAATATATGACCATTATCTTATACAAAGATAGCACAATTATCAAAACCAGGAAAGTAACATTGATACAGTACTATTATTTAATCTATAGACCTTATTCAAATTTCTCCATCTCATTAATGTCTTTTTTTCAAAAAATGGGAAAAAAAATTGAGATCAGGATCCTAAGTTTCATTTAGTAAATATCATGTTTCTTCATGACAACTCCTTTAATCTAGAACAATTTCTTCTCCTTTAATCTGGAGCAGTTCTTCAGTTTTTGTCTTTCATGATCTTGACACTTTGGAAGAATACAGGCCATTTGTTTCATAAAATGTCCCCCAATTTGGGTTTTTGTGGTATTAACTCATCATTAGATTCAGTCTGCATTTTTGGCTAGAATAAAAAAAAAGTAATCTTGTGTCCTTTCAAATACATCTTATCAGGAGGTCAAAAAATACCTTTTTGTCCCATTCCTAGTGATATTAACTTTGATCATTCAGTTCGGGTGGGGTCTACCAGGCTTCTCTACCATAAAGTTACTATTTTTCCTTTCATAATTAATAAGTATCTTATGGGAAGATAGCTCATGTAAATATCCTGTTTCTTAAAATATATATATATTGAAAATATTATTTATGATTTCATTATAACTAAGCAGCCTCAATCTTTTAAAATTAATGTTTGTAGCAGTGCACAGAAGTTAAATATTACTTCTTATATAAGAATTTAATTACCTAAATTAAATATATGGCATCATAGGTACTAAACAGATACTATCTGTGCCTTCAAGAATGTTATGCTCTGAAATTTAAAGATAACATTAATACTAAAACATATTTGGATTGCTTTATTTTAAAATGTTTCTTCCTATTTCAGAAAAGAGGAAAGTTAGTCAGAAGGAACTGGCTCTCCAAATCATAAGTTTTAAAACAGAAAGAGGCTCAAACATTACAATGTAAAACACACACAGGGAGGCACTAGAGAGAGTATCATATAGAGTAGCCAAAGTATAGTCATTGCCTTGCCTTCTCTTTTTTGAGAGTGAATGCTGCACATGCAACCCAACTTAGCATGAGCACATGCTTGTTGACAGCACTTCTCCTCTTCTCTCCTAAGAGCTAAACTTAAGCTCCTCGTCTTCTGACAAGGCTGAGCCCAGAGTTGAGTTAATTCTCATGATTTCATTTTAAGCCGCAACAACTCCATGTACCAGGTAAGGACAGGGCGTATCATTTCTATCCACTGGCAGATAAAGAATTAGGTTAAAAAATTTACCCAAGATCACCACTAAGTCAGAGACAGAGGCAGGTCGATGCAATTCACAGGAGAAGCCCTCAAATGAAAGCGAAGTATTTCTCTCTACCCACATCTATTTGGCTCCTTAAGTTTGGGTAGTGAGTGTTTAGAGTGTGGCTATTACGAGGGATATCTCCAAAATTTTTTCTGGACCTATAAAGTTCCCAAGTTTCAAAGAACTACAGATATGTGTTACTACTTTCTGCCTTGTCCTATTCTCTTACTCTGTAACTGGATTGGAGCTGATGACTCTAGTCTCCAGATGTACAGGTGTTAGAACACCCCGTCATATACCACTATAATCAATGCTACATCTACTTCAGTGCCCCTCTCCAGAAGCAACCACTCTTGCCAATTTCTTTGTTCCCTAACAGAGGCAGTCTGTGGATAATCAAGCATATTCTAATTTGCGTTAAACAATCATTTTTAATTTCAGTTCAAATTTTAAAATAATTTAAAAACTGTTTAAGACAAATTTCAAACACACAAAAAGTAGAGAGAAAAAATTAGTTTCCACGGAAGCAAAAGGTTACTTAAGGATGAAAAGAGACATGTGGCTGTGTGATTTAGAGAGTGGCAACCTGTAGTAAAGAAGAAAGACTGTGAACCAGGAGACCCAAGGCCTTCTCCAATCTTACTGTCATGATCTTATCTTCCTCACTTTAAATGAAAGAAGAGCACCAGTTGATCCCAAGGGCACTTCCGGCTTTTAAGATGTATTTTAAAGGTATGGATTTGAAAACTGCCTGTTGATAACATTACAGTAGAAGAGATTACTCATTCTTATGGACTAAACTGGGGGAGGGAGTCGCATGCACAAGTGGTCACAAACCTTCTGGCTTTGCTACTGCTGTTAGCTAATATTATTAGCACCAGGCATTTTGCTCATTGCTTCACATGGATTACCGCCTTATTTCATCATCACAAAATCCAATTAAGGAGACACATAAGATTATCTGTTTTATACATGGGAAAAGGAAGTCTCAAGGAGAAAGGAAATAATTTACTGTTAATGGAAGACTTTTTTTTAGTATTTATTTGGTTGCGTTGGGTCTTAGTTGCAGCAGGCGGGCTCCTTAGTTGTGGCATGTGGGCTCCTCAGTTGCAGCTTGCTGGCTCCTTAGTTGTGGCATGTGAACTCTTAGTTGCAGCATGCGTGTGGGATCTAGTTCCTGGACCAGGGATCGAACTGAGGCCCCCTGCATTGGGAGCTCGGAGTCCTAACCACTGCACCACCAGGGAAGTCCCCGGAAGACTGTTAAATTGACTCCAGAGTCCATGTTCTTTACCTATTCCCTACTATAACCAGCCTTAAACATGGTGCCATTTTGTTTTGGGATTGGTTTTTGTTTTTGTTTTTTTGGCATATTTACTTAGCTCTGCTTAGAAAAACAGAATAGGCAAGGAGCTGTTTGCAGTATGACTTTCAATATTATCTTTTTTCAGGGCTTCTCCGATCCAAATCTATTATAAACTATCCTGAAGGCACAGCCAGTCCCTCTTGGTCCCCAGGGACTTCCCAGGATCACTCCCAATTTAGCCATACTGTCTTTTCCTTCTAGATACTTGCTCCTCTCATGAAAAACACAGGCCACTCTTTTCTAGTCCACTGAGATATATATTCAAAGTTGTTCATCTCTAATTTCTCCAGGGTGCTATTAATTCACGTACAATAAACAGACCAACTCTGAATCTTAGGTAACAAGCCTGAATCTGTATATACAAAATAGATCTAGGAAACCCCTCTCAGGTGACTGGAAAGAATCTCTCCCTCTATTACCATAAACAGAAGGAAAACACACACTCCAGAAACTCCAGCTGCCGATCTGGGCTCATGGTAAACTCCTGCCTTATAAACTGATTGACTAAACCGACTGACTAGTAACTGAATCTTCAGGAACCTAAAAACTTCATAACCACACATTCTAACATTCCATATAAAGAAATGGACCCTAGCCTCTTAAATGAAAAAATTGCCAAATTCCAAATTTTGAATTTTCCTAGATTTAAAATTTTTTAATAAATAAAATATTGGGACTTGTATTAGTTTCCTAGAGCTGCTGTAACAAAGCACCATAGGCTAGGTGGCTAAAACAACAGACACGTATTGTCTGTCAATTCTAGAGGCTACATGTCTGAAATCAAGGTGTCAGCAGGGTTGGTTCCTTCTGAGGGCTTTGAGGGAAGGATCTGCTCCAGGCCTCTCTCCTTGGCTTGTAAATGACCCTCATCATGTTCACATGGTGTTCTCCCTGTATATGTGTGTGTCCAAGTTTTCTCTTCTTATAAAGACACTAACCATACTGGATTAGCGGCCTACCCTATTCCAAACTGAAATCAAGGTGTCTGAAATCAAGGTGTCTGATTGTCTAGAGACTGAAATCAAGGTGTCTGTCTAGAGACTGTCTGTCTAGAGACTGAAATCAAGGTCTCAGCAGGGTTGGTTCCTTCTGAGGGCTTTGAGGGAAGGATCTGCTCCAGGCCTCTCTCCTTGGCTTGTAAATGACCCTCATCATGTTCACATGGTGTTCTCCCTGTATATGTGTGTGTCCAAGTTTTCTCTTCTTATAAAGACACTAACCATACTGGATTAGCGGCCTACCCTATTCCAGTATAACCTCATGTTAACTAATTACATCCACAATGACCCTATTTCCAAACAAGGTCACACTCTGAGATATCAGAGGTTAGGACTGCAACATATGTATTTTGGGGGTGGAGGGCAATTCAGCCCATAACAGGACTCCATTTTATTTAGCTTAAATCTCTCATATGACAACCAGCTCCCTTTACCCTATGGCAGCTTATGGCAGTAAAGATAGATATATATATATTCTTGTTACTATTCACAAATTAAGGTTAGACATTATTCTTCAAGTTTCTTTGCTGAAGACCATCAAACTTTATCCACCTAGTTTTTCTACATCATTTTGACCAGACTCCTTCCCAAGATTTATTTAAAAAGAGAGTTTCAGGAAGGTCAGAGCTAGTCATAAAATGGCCACATTTCTAATAGTTAGCAATAAGATCTGTCACCTCCTTTTAAGAAATGAGGGAGTCAACACTTCATTGATGCCCGAACAAAAATATTACATTTCATTTGGCTGGCTACTCAAAAAAATTTTTTTCTCCAAATCTTCTAAATCAGCTCTAAACCCTCTCCTCATTTAAATAATTAGATTAAATAAGCATTGCCTCTTCAGTACCTTTTATTTGAACCAGGGAACCTCAGTAAACTACCAGTGGTTATCAACCCTGACTATATACTGGGAAACATCTAAAAATATCAGTCCCTGACCTATATGGGATCAAACAAATCAGAATATCTAAGGATGTAACCAGAGCATGTTATTGAAGCTCCCCAGGTGATTCCAATGAGTATGTAGGGGTCAGAACCACTGCTCTAAAGAATTACAAGATTCTAAACTGCATTCCCTAAATTGAGTCAACTCTGATTGTTTATGCCAATGTCTGAGATACTAGTAATCCAAAGAGACAAACAGTTGTATTATTATGTTACGAGATCTTCTGCTATTTGGCACTTGCAGATTATTTTCCCATTTGCTTTTGGAATAGAACTAAAATAAATCACAAATGATGGGTGAGAAGAGAGAGGGAATGCTTCTTAGAATTAAAATCTGTTAAAGATCAGAGTTATTAAAGCCTCTACTTCCACAGCAAATTAAACTGTAGTGAAAAATTGACTTTTGACTGTTTTGTAACTTTAGTGAAGGTGTTAACAGGTCTGGACAGAAAAATACGTATACCGGTTTCCCTTTTTATTAATTTCAGGTAAATTTATGACATGTGATGAAAGCAAAATTAACAATCTTTTTTAGCAGCAGTAATAAAAATCAAACCAAGTGTTAGCAGGAAAGAGAAACAATTCCCCAAATTTCAACATTGTCCACGATGTAGTTGCCATTTGTGGCTGATGATATATGTGGAAACACCATCAAGTTAAAAGAGGAGGAAAGTGACCAATCTGTAAGCAGTACAATATGTTACTACCCTGAGTAGGCTTGCTTGTTTCCTCAGTATACCATGATCCAAAGCCCTAGGCAGATACTTAAGAAACTATGGATCATTATTCCAACTCTATTAAGTAAGTTTATTCAACAAGTTTTCGGATATAAAAAAGCAAAAGAACTTTCAAATAACTTGTTTGCCAAGCTTCTCCAATAGCAGAGCTCAATCTGGTCCGCGCTGTTGTGAAACGTCCTGCCGATCGCCTATGAAACTGCTTGAAATGAATGTATCTATCAAATGTTTTCCTAAACAAAAAGCTGGTTAAAAACAGTCTTTAAAAATTTCCCCAATGGAGGGACTTCCCTGGTGGTCCAGTGGTTAAGACTCGGTGCTTCCACTGCAGGGGGCCGGTTGGATTCCTGGTCTCCTGGTTGGGGAACTAAAATCCCGCATGCCCTGCAGCAGGCGCGGCTAAAAGGAAAAAGAAAAGAAAAATTCCCCAATGGAGATAATCCTCTTTAAAGATAAGATGCTAAATGAGCATCTTTCCAGTAGTTTATACCATCTCTCTGCCTCGGGTCAAGGCGATACCAGGAGTGGGATATGGGAGATACCTTCAGTATCTCCCATTCCAAAAAACATGCAAACTAACTAAGCACAGCGCACTTGGAAAAACTTATCTTGTGCCCTCTCTTCCGATCAGAATGCTGTCCCGAAGCCTCATCCTATGAAGACACTGCTTTGAAATGACTTCCTCCACCTTTGATGTAAAAAACAAAAACCCCACCCCTTACTCTATCAGGACACAATCTGACAATATTTACCATGCAGCAAATGCACCAGAAATACACATAGCGAAAACAGGATATAACAGTAACTACTCAGGCCCTAGAGTCAGAATGACCCTATTTAAGGCCAGACTGCACACCATGCCCTGGGTGCTTGAACTCAGGCAAATGATTCAGTCTCTCTAGGATTTAGTTTTTGTGTCCATCTAAAATACGAATAATAGTATCTTCTAGAGTTGTAAAAATTCAATAACATGTAAATACATCACTTATACTGCATGGCATATAGCAAGCATTCAATGAATTTTTTGATGATCAAAATCCTTCAATATTTGACTTAGATAAAAATAAACACTCTTAAAACTTGACTTACTATATATACAAACACACAAATCAAATCATCACATTGTATACACCTTAAACAATGTTATATGTAATAAAGCTGGGGGGGCAGGACTTGGCTTACTACAATCGTACATTGACAGGCATGTTTTTTTGTTTTGTGTTGTTTTTTAATTTGGCTTCACCACTTGGCATGTGGGATCTTACTTCCCTGACCAGGGATCGAACCCACGCCCTCCGCGTTGGAAGCACAGAGTCTTAACCACTGGACCGCAAGGGAAGTCCCTTTTGTTTTGTTTTTAGTAAGAAAGAGTCCTTTTAGAAAACTGCTGCATGAAACATAAACCATCTACTCCCAGCAACAACCATTTAGCTCCCACTAAAAGCAAAAGCTGGATACATATGTGTGTTCACTTTGTGAAAATTTATCAAACTGTACACTTATGATTTGTGCATCTTTGTGTTTATGCTATACTTCAATAAAAAGCTTAAAAAGCAGAGGTCCATATGATGGGAGAAAAAGAACCTGAAAATACCTTCAATTCACTGTACTCTAGTTCTCTCAGCTCTGAGCACTATTCTCAGGCAGAAGTGAAAGCAGAGCAGTTAGGGGGAGGAGACTGGGACCAGATCAAACACTAGGATGGTCTTCCTTCATCCCCTCCTACGAACCATAATAATATTAAAGAAAATCTCTAGACACAGCACATCTATGTGGATATACACGCACAAAATTAGGGTGACTGGTGAACGAAATGAGTCAAAATTAAAATCCTTCATACAAGTTCCCGTGGAACATTTTTTAAAAATTATTTTGGGGAATAGATTTATATATGAACATATTTATATTCCAAGAGTGTAAAACATTACTGTCCCCCTTTCTATATAGTTCGCCATCCCCAATAGCTACCACTGTTACCAATTTCCAAAGTGCATTTTAAATGATTTCAGGAATTAATGTATTACATAAAACAAGCCAGGATTGTATAGCTGGTCTCTGGGGCTCAGCACTAAGTTCTTGTGAAGGATTCTTCACAGCCAGATTCCTTGCATACTTTGAAAATCTGTCATTAAAACAGCTTCATTATCTGCAAATGAGAATACTTTTGTTGACTGACTCAAGTTCTCTTTATAGGAGCTTATCCCTTCTAGTCTTATTTTAAAAGAAAATGAAAAGCAGTTTTAGCAATCAGGCAGAAAAGTCTTAAGGAGCTGCAGTGCACATTACCCAACAACACACGGGTCTAACTTATAAACAGTTTTCCTGACTGAAAGTGTAGTACATGAATCTAATTAAAAAATTTTTTAATATGTAAATGTATTAGGGAGAAAATAAAAATCCTATTGTATTTATCACAATTTTAATCCCTATAAAAGGCTATTTACTTAATATTCTTCCAGATTCTCTCTTTCATTCAAAGTTCCTTTTATCTCTTATATCTCTCCTAGCATAATGGTTAAGATTTTGGACTTTCTCAAGTCAAAGACTCAACTCCAATGCAGGCTCTGCCACTTTACAGTTGTGTTTCTGGGCAATACTCATTCCTTCATTCAAACCTCTCGAGATTCCTCTTTACAAAGACTTCCCTTATTCATGAAATGGGGAAAACAGTTGCCACACTGTACCAGGGTTTATTGTGAGGATCGAGAGAATGCACATCACCTGCAGGACTTGGTAAAGCTAAGAGACAATAAATATTACCTCATATAGTTAAACAAAATATCCGTCTTGAAATTAGCCTATTGTTCATGTGTGTATGCATATACTGTGCCAATTTTTGGCACCAGTGTTATATTGGCTCTGTAAAAATGAATTAGGGAACTTCTCTCTCTGAACTGAAACTGTTTAAATGATTCACTGAAGTTTAAGATAACTCACCCACGGAAGGCTTTGGGCCTACCAGTTTTATATGCTTATGGAGATTGTTCCCTGGCAATTTCCCCAGGTTTTGTTGTTGTTGTTACTAGTACATTTTCATTTTAAACGAAACACCAAACATTGATTACTAACATTCCGAAAACTTAAAAATACTTCAATGCACTAGCTAAAGCAGTATATAAAATCCCTACACAGTTCTGCATCATCTCTTAATAGAAATATAAACAAATCAAGTTCTGTCAAAAAAATTAATGAGGAAATAAACAAATAATAAGACAAACCATCTACTAACTGATATTCTAAAAGAATGTTATTAAAGTAGGACGGGACTTCCCTGGTGGCGCAGCGGTTAAGAACCTGCCTGCCAATGCAGGGGACATGGGTTCGAGCCCTGGTCCGGGAAGATCCCACATGCCGTGGAGCAACTAAGCCCGTGCACCACAACTGCTGAAGCCCGCACCCCTAGAGCTCATGCTCCACGAGAGAAGCCACCACAATGAGAAGCCCGTACACCGCAACAAAGAGTAGCCCCCTCTCGCCGCAAACTAGAGAAAGCCCCCGCGCAGAAACAAAGACCCAACGCAACCAAAAATAAATAAATAATTTTTTTTTTTTTTTAAAAAGAATAGGAATCTAGATACCTTTAGTAAATAAGCCAGGTTATTTTGAACAATACTCTGCGTACCTTTGTAACCCTGCCCTAGGAATCTATTACAGGATTCTAATATAGTGCTTCTAGTCATCCAGTAATAAATTCAAGATAGTAGTCTACTACAGGAAATAGAAAGAACACTGTATTGCAGGTTGATTTGTGAGAATCAAAGAGTACGTGGAGAAGACTCTGTAAACTATAAACGGCTCTACAAAATGTTAGGCAGTGTTATTTTTACACTTTACTCAACAATACAGCAGGTAATGTTTTCTTGGCACACAGGTAAACATCCAAAGCAGCATCAAGGCACAAAATTTTAATACATGCTTCTATCAGTCCCCTCAGTTCTCCAATATCCTAGGTTTTCATGGGTTACGTACCTTTTATACCATGATGTAGATAAATATTATGTTACAGCCAGGGGCTTGGTATAAGGGAAAAATGATTCAAATTCCTGGTAATTAACATAGTCAAAGTCCTTCCTTAATCTGATTAAAAAGGAACTCATTACAATGTTGTATCCTCCAGTCTCTATTTTTGAGAGCTCCTCACTAAACAATAAAATAGAATAAAGTAAAAATAAAACGATATTCTTAATGTGGTGGCGATGGTGGTGGTGGTGATGATGAAAGCAGTTACTATGTTAAGCACTTCACATGGCTTATGCCAGTTAACCCACAACACTGTGCTGTTGTTTTGTTGCCACTGGTCAGCCAGAGGCAGAGCTGAAATCTGAACCCAGGCAATCTGACTCCAGAGTCCACAAGTACAGGATCCTACAGATAAATTATAGTCATAATAAAAGTTTCATCTCAGCTAAAGTGTGGGTTTAAAAAAAAAATATATATATATATATATTGTTTTTTCTTAATGTACACTGTGTTAAAGCTACAGCTGAAAAATTTTGTTTTATTTCTGTTGACTCCAGTAGAGATGAGTGTTTCTGAAGAAGCCTTTTCTCTTGCACAGCACCATGAAAAACAGAAAGGTCTAAGTAAAATGGTCTTTTCTCCAGACTTCCCCAAGATAATGTCTGAAATTCCACTGTAAACCCCTGTGGAGTTGATTTAGCTAAGTCTAATCTCATTTTAGGTCTTTCATGACAATTGGCCTTCTTTAGTCTTTGCCCAGAGTTTTCTTTTTTCAGTCAGGATAAATTACAACTTGGCCATGCATCTCAAAAAAGTAAAATAATCACTGAAAACAATCTTAGTTTTTTTTACTAGAGTGCCCACTTTAAAAGCTTAATATACTGGGGGTGTGTGTGTGTGTGTGTGTGTGTGTGTGTGTGTGTGTGT
>NW_020175318.1:1445169-1495210 GCF_003031525.2 Neophocaena asiaeorientalis asiaeorientalis
GTCTAGCTAAGTATGAGCAGAATCAATTACAAGGTTAAAAAAAAAAGGTAAATTTTAGGAGGTGTAGTAAATTTTAACCAGGTTTAAATGTTTACTTGCAAACTAACTAGGCAACATCACAACAGTCAGTACCAGACTGATAAATCTTTTAAACATGCGGATTCTGTATAACTCAAAGAATTTAAGTAAAATCATAATTAAAGAGGTAATTCCTACTTCTAAAAGATGAACTTTGACAAGAATCTTATATATGCACAACTCGTAGAATAAAATGAGCCAGGGCATCCGTGAACATAGGCAGTTTAGCTACAACAAAGCCTTTTCCAGAATCAAAAGTCACACTAGATGATCACAGACAATGACAGAAATTAGAGTCACTGCAAAAAATTGAACTCCAGATCAAACTACATCAAAATAAACTTAACATGCTATGATGTTAAAGGAGAGTGCTCCCCTACAGAATGAATCTCCCAGATTTTTAAAATCCTGAATGAAAAGTTTATTGGCTTATTCTAGAAACAAGTCAGTCATTCTCAAGTATCAAAGAAAAAATAGGAAAACTTTAAGACAAAAAAAAAGGGTGAATGTATTTGTCTATCTGGTATCCAAGTCATAAAAATTGCCTTCATTACCTCACTTATCCAAAACAACTGAGTGATGCAGAGTACACAGTGCAACACTACAAACCTTAATGCCTTTTCTTGATTTACCTCAGGTCACTAATACAGCAACTGCCACATTTATTGACTACTTCTTTGCCCTATGCTCTTGCTAAATGTTTTACATAAACATTGACTGCTCATAACCTTGGGAAGTAACTTTCATTTTTGGTGGAGGAAATCAAAGCTCAGTGAAATTTAAAATCTTGTCTGAAATCATACAGCTAGTAAGCTGTGGAGCCTCATCCCCAAGCTGATACACTTGATGCTACATCACAAAGACTCTTAATTGACAAGAGGTGGGAACAGATGAAACAGATAAGCTCACAAACGTATCACCAAGTCATTACAATTCTTCTTTCCAAGAAAAGAATTGCCTAATATTGAGAATTTTGGTTATAACCGTGTTAAAAAAAAATATCCTGCCTGTATTCTAGCTTATTTCATATTAGGCATATTAGATTCATGAACATTATTAAGGGTATCACTTTGTTAAATTCACACGTTAACAAACCATTAACAGTCTTTTTTTCTTTTCATTTATCAGTTTTCTTTTTATTTCACTAAATCAAAGGACATTATCTTCATCAGTATTCTCTAAATAGTACTGAAGGTGACCATGGCTTTTAAAACAGGAAAGGCCAGTAACATAGTAACACCACCTGTATATATAGTGGCTTATCCTTTACGTGTTATGTGTTAAGTGAAACAGAATGGGGGCAAAAAAATGTCAAGATTACATAGCTAAACTGAGATACATCAAAGAGGTACTAATTTCCTTACTTAGCAAGGGTGCTCTAGGAGATGGAGTACTATCTGGGAGAACAGAGACTGCTAAGTCTATCCTCAAAAATAAACTGACCAACACAAACCTCACTGAAAAAATAGCTTCTCCTGAAAGGTATACAGAGTGGATAAATACAATGTGGTATTATCCATACAATGGAACATTATTCAATAACAAAAAGGAGGTACTTGTTCGTGCTACAACCCTGAAAACCCTCTACTAAGTGAAAGAAGTCAGTCATAGGAGATAACATATTGTATGCCATTTATAAGAAATGTCCAGAATAGTCAAATCCATAGAGGCAAAAAGTAGATTAGTGGTTGCTAATGGCTAGGAGTGGGGGAAAGAATAGGGCACGACCGCTAATGAGTAGAGGTTTCTTTTGGGGATAATTAAGATGTTTGAAAGCTGATTATGGTGATGGATGCCATTTACATACTAGATGTGTAATGAATTACACATTTTAAATAGGTGAATTATATGGCATATAAATTATATCTCAATAAAACTGTTATTTAGGAAATTCCCTGGCGGTCCAGCGGTTAGGACTTGGTGTTTTCACTGCTGGGAGTCCAGGTTCAATCCCTGGTCGGGGAACTAAGATTCCGAGTGCGGTGCGGCCAAAACAAATAAAAAATAAGAAGCAAAAACAAAACAAAACAAACTGTTGTTTTAAAAAAAGAAATACACAGGTTTATCAGGCATGAAGACTGTCAACCTGTAACTATACTAACAAATTAACTACAGTGAATAACATTTTCTTTTTGCTAACATAACAAATGCAAGTATAATAATTCTTCCACATTTAAAACTACTTTTTTACCACTTACACGCATTAGTGGCTGGAATTATCCAAATATAGTTGTTTAAGGCACAAGCTGGATTCAATTCCCAGCTTTAGCATTTACAGGCAAGTTGCTCCCCTTCTCAGAACCTCACTTTACTCTTCTGTAAATTGAGAATTAGAATACTTATTTCATCAGGTTGTTGTAAGAATCAACTAGGACAATCCCTGTAAAGCACAAAGTACGCAGAACAAAATGCTAAGTAAACATCAGTTACTAAAATTCAGCACTGAATGTTTCTGGAGCCAGACCAGTCCATGTCCTACCCTATGCAATGATCTCATCCATATTCATTTTTAAGACGTTGTCATGGAGCCCCTGTGTGATGGCTGGGGGACACTTAGAGGAAGACTCTGCAAAAGAGAGTGATAGTAAGTTCCTGCTCCCCTCACCAACTCTTCTTTCTTAACAACCATCAGCTTCCTTGCTGCCGGTAGTCGGCAGGGAGATAAGCCAGGCCAAACTCTAGGCCACAGGCAGGGTTGGCCCTTCATATAACCTGAAGAGGGCCTTAGACCTTATGCCAAGTCAGACTTTTCCCAAAGATAATAAGGCTTGTAATGGGGGCTCTATAGCATAACTCCTTTGATGAAGGCTTTTCCAAATGTACAGAAAAGAAACAAGCAATCTCTGTATGTTAGTTTCACAGATGGTCAAACTTTTAATGGGTCTGATAAATCTGACCTGGCAAGATTAAGAATGAGGACAACAGGAACAGATAGACTGATCAATATAATCTGGAACTGTATGTAAATAAGAGGTTCTACCATGTCCACACACAGGTTAGTAGCATCATTCCAACTTCCTGTCTCCACAACACTGGTGCTGTTACACACAGAATACTGTCAACACATTCCTTCTACTCTAAGGTACACTAACTCCCTAGCCTAACAGAATTTTACCATTTCAGCTAAAAAATGGCAGGTTGATGTGATCTATATTTTTCTCAGTCTACAAAATACAACCTCGTTCTCAAGGTACAACCATGTCAAAAACTCCCTCACTACAACTTGAACGAGTCTCCCAAGAAACATGAAAACTCTAAATGAATATTTACTTACTGATTATTTCAATAACAAATCTTAAGTTATTTGAGGTAGTTTTCACTAAACACATTTAACACAATAGTTCTAAATACATTTTCAAGAAAAAAACTCGATGAATATTTGTTTCTGGTCTTGGAATTGCGGTGACATGCCATACTGCCCATGCACTAAGTGAGAATGTGGACACACAGGTCCCAGAAAAAAAAAGTACTGTAGTCAAGAGAGTTGTGGGGCAGGATATCACCTCTCATTCAAAAGCCTTCTGATGAAATGGGAGAAAATACTGGCAAATGAAGCAACTGACAAAGGATTAATCTCCAAAATTTACAAGCAGCTCATGCAGCTCAATATCAAAAAAACCAAACAACCCAATCCAAAACTGGGCAGAAGACCTAAATAGACATTTCACCAAAGAAGATATACAGATTGCCAACAAACACATGAAAGAATGCTCAACGTCATTAATCGTTAGAGAAATGCAAATCAAAACTACAATGTGGTATCACCTCACACCAGTCAGAATAGCAAAACAAACAAACCAAAAGGGCTTCTGATGTAATAAGGGCCATAACTGAACAGATATAGATCCCACACCATTTTACCAACAAGATTACGAGAAGGAAGAAGAAACTTTACGAGGATTCAACCAATAAATATATGATAAATTATGTTAAAGGCATGGGGAATATTAAGGGAGGGAGGAAACCCTTTCTTCAAGTAGTTTAGCATTTATCTGGAAAATTAATAATGTATATACAAAAATTTAACGGGCAAATGTATGATAATGACATTAAGTCATGTAGGAATAACAGGATAAAGTTGTTAATTCCTGAAGGGACGATTTTAGGATAAGTTCCTGGAATAAGTAGGTTTTGTCCTAAAATCTTGAAAGATGATTAGAACTTAAACAGGTAACAGGTATGAATGTGGAAGATCAAACAGTGGGGAAGCAGAAAAGCATTTGGGAAAATCATACAGTAGGCTGGCAAAACTAATGTAGTACAAGAAAGAAAAGAGCATGAAACAGTCACACTATGAAAAGCTTCTAACCGTAAGTTAAGGTGTTTAGTTTGATTATACAGTCAAGAGAAATACATCAAAACTTCCGGTACAGTCCACTGTTCTGAAACACTTCCTCTTCTTCATCTGTCAGATAAACTGGATCTTCCTTCAAGGTCCAGTTCAAATGTAATTTCCATGGTGAAGCTTTCCCAAAGTTGCAGTGCCGTCAAAGGCTCCTTTCTCTGTATCCACAGCACTCTGTGCTGACCTCTGTTACACTGGGTAGTGATTGCCAAACACTGAATGAGAATTAACGGGCAGCTTGGTGAAAAGACAGCAGTTTACACTTTAGCTTCTAGGAATCAGCAGAGTGAGCCAATTTACACCCTAAGGACGAAAGTCATAAGACCACCTTCTTACATTGGGACGGGATTCTATAAAAATATTTTTTTTACTTTCCCTAGCATGTCACCAAGGTTCTCCCTAGTGAGCTAAGTCCGTTAAGCACAAATAACTATGATTTGCTAAGTTCTACTTTTAGAACCAACAACTGAAAAAACATATAGTGTAATGATATATCAAAATTATAAAAAGCATTAAAGTAACAGCTGTTTTTCACTCAATTAACTTCTGGAATATTTGAGCATATAGTCAAGTTTCCTCCTCTTTAGATACTTAGGTCCACAACCTTCAGCTTTATTTTTATCTCATACATTCACCAGGCAAACATACCTGTTCAATAAGGTCAAACCAAGGCACTTTCAAATAAAAGTATACTGTAATTCAATACCGACAGTGTTGCTCTCCCACAGAAGTACCTCGCTCTCACCTACAAATAGGCCCAGTTTGGAATGGATAGCAAGAACAGACTTCTAAATGGCTTGTCAGAAATAACAATATTGATATTTCTTTTCTAACACCCCTCTCCTCATTCCTGCCTAAAGTTCTTCCAAGCAATTCTGAAAAGAGTATTAATTGATATAAGGGAAAATGATCAAAATGGTGGAAACCACACATTAATGGTGTCAGTTTCTTTACAAGACTACATTAATAACCACAGACCATAACTAAAAACAGGAAATACATTCTAATCTGATACCTTCAAACAGTGATTTTATAAAGACCAACCAATTAAACCAATATAGGATCATAAAACAGAACAAATTATTTTAAAGACACAAATACTTCTTAACTTTGAAAAGTCAAAATCCCAACAGAGTTATGTAACTTAACAAGTCAGTTCTAAAATTCATTCAAAACTCTATCCCAATTTTGGAGGGGGGAAGAATACCTTTATCAGGTATCAAATCTATGAAGTGATACTAATGAAAGCAATGTGAGATTGGCACAATACAAAACAGGTAAATGGAATAAAACACACTAGGGCAAGTTCAAAACTAAAGTCTATACATATGGTTATTTAGTATACAACAGAGGCAGCAGTCTACGTGTGGAAATCATAAAACACTCAATAAATGGTGAAGGGCCAATATCCCCATTCGTGGAAGAGGAGAGTCATCAGATCCCTATACCTCACATCCTACAAAAGTAGATTTCAGGGCTTCCCTGGTGGTGCAGTGGTTAAGAATCCACCTGCCAATGCAGGGGACACAGGTTCGAGCCCTGGTCCGGGAAGATCGTACATGCCGCGGAGCAACTAAGCCCATACTCTATAACTACTGAGCCTGCGCTCTAGAGCCCGCGCTCTAGAGCCCGTGAGCCACAACTACTGAAGCCCACTAGCCTAGAGCCTGTGCTCTGCAACAAGAAAAGCCACCACAGTGAGAAGCCCACGCACCGCAACCAAGAGGAGCCCCCGCTCGCCGCAACTAGAGAAAGCCCACACACAGCAACAAAGACCCAACACAACCAAGAATAAATAAAATAAATTTTTTTTAAAAAGTAGATTTCATATGGACTAAGGAGTTAAACCTATAAAATATACTAGAAGAAAATATAAGAGAATATTTAATAGTTTTAGGGGTAAGAAAAGCTTTCCTAAACGAAAATCACCAAAAAAACTGGTAAATTTTATGACATAAATATTTAAAATTTCTATAGGGCACAAGATATCATATTGTTAAAAGACAGTACCAGATTGGGACAAAATATCTGCATCACATGTCATAAAAAGAGAGTTAACCATTAACTGTACAGTGAATTAGAAGACAATGACACTGATGTAAATTCATAATATATAAAGAACTCCTACCAGGTAAAAGGATATTATTAATTCAAAGAAAATTCAAATCAACAATAAATAAAGCTAATGGAACAATCCCACAACCTCAATACTAGTAGTCAAGAAAATGCAAATTAAATGGTAAAATGTAATTTTTTTTAATGTAATTTTTTTCACCCAAAAGGCTGAACAAAAAAAGGATTTCTGTTAGTGCTGGTTTGAGAAATATACTGTTAGTGGTAGTAGAAACTGATACAGTTTTTTGAATATACTTTTAGTAAACTCAGTAATTCTACTTTTAAAAATTTACTACAGAAATAGTCACACAAGTGTACGAAGATACACTGCACACTTCATGCGCGTGCGCGTGAAGTAATAAAATGACAGTGCTCAGTAAATATTACTATGTGCCAGGCACAGTTCTAAGAACTTTATATACATCAACACATTTAATTGTCACAACCCTAACTACAATATCAAGTCTGTTATTATGATCCCTGTTTTGCAGGTAAGGAAACTAAGACACAGGGAGGTTAAGTAACTTGCCCAAGGTCACAGAGATAATAAGTAGTGGAGCAAAGATTCAAATCCAGGTGCTCTGACTCCAATATCTGAGCTCTTAACCATTATAGGTCTATTGCCTCCCAAACAAGGATATTCATTTATAATATATTAGCAAACTAGTGGGAATAGCCAATTGCCCATGATCAAATACTGGTAAAATAAATTATAATCCATCCACCATGTGGAAAAATAAATGATGCAGAGCCGGCATACAAACACACAAATATTTATAATACATTAACTGAAAATAAGTCACAAAAAAGATATTACATTCTTTCATTTGTATCTTAAAAACAACCTGTGTATATAGGTTGGTATGTATGTATATTGTTCTTTTGTTTAGGCCTTTGTCCAAAAAATTACACATCAAATAGTCAATACTGGTATCTTCTGGGGAGAACAGGATTAGGGACAGTAAGTGAAAAGAGACTCTCACTATTTACTTTCTTTTTCTATTAGATGACTTGTTTTATAATTGGCATGCTATGACTTTTATACCAAAAACAAATTTAAGGAAACAACAAAGTAGAGCTACATCTACTTAATAGATAAGATGCTAATAAATCTGACACTACTGGATCTACCCCTGCAAGCATCAAGTTAAGTTTGCTGTGCTCATGGCCACAGTTGGAAAAACCCTAAACCTGGCCAACTGATTATAATATAGTACAATCAGCGTACATCATGGCAAGAGTATTCAACATCATTAGTGAGAGTCAAACTGCTTGGGTTCAAGCTGTAGCTCCAATATTTACCAACTGTATGTATGACTTCGGGTAAGTCACTCAACCTATCTATTCTCTCAATTTCCTCATTGTAAATTAGGGATGATAGTATTTGCCCCATGTTTCACATTTGTTAAGTCCTTATAATAATATCTGAAAAAACTAATACATATTCATTTTGTTAGATAAACGATAAATAACTTTTTATAAATAGATAGATAAATAAATAAATAAAATATATATACGTGCATTGTGATGTTAATGCATCTCCCTATCCAAAGTCATTAATAACCTCTCCAAGTTAAACTAAGTACATCACAGATGGTAAGGGTAGGTACTGTCTTGGAAAACTTATTCTAAGCCTATATAGATACATGTATGAATGCTGCACCATGATGTAAAACGTATTTCTTATGGTTAAAGAGTGTCAAAGCCAGTGCACTGGAAGCATATACCAGTGAGCAGCTTAGAGCTCTGTCCCCTGTGGCCACATCCCAAGAACAAACCTCACCACATCTTTCACCTTCGAGGGCTGCACAGTAAACACACAGTTTTCAAACCTTAACGTATACAGAAACATACTGTTTTAAAACAAATTCAAAACACTTTCTCCTTCTAAAATGTCTTTTCTATTGTCCCTAGATTAAATCCATAAACCATTTTTAATTGGGATGCAATCTGCTCCCTCACACTTTTTTCCTCCCTAGCCAAAGCTCACCTTGATTTTACAGCACCTTAATCGAAATTCTCACCATTTGTAGGTTTATTTATAAATGTTTTATTCTGTCTCTTCACTCAACAGTACAATACAAAGAACTAAGAAATTACAATACCCTGCCAAAAGTAAGAATCACCTAGAATAAAAGCATGATACATTATAATTGGCCTATTAAAGTTAGATATTTAGGATTAGCTTATTTCAATATTTAAATCAACTTTATTAGACATTATTTTAAGTCTACTAGCCCTCAAAATATTTTTCCCAGTACAATGAATCTTTCTAACACATGATTTCTCTCACATCACGTCTTACATTCCCAAATAACCTGTTCAAAATGAAGTAAATTATCAAGTCCCAAGAACCTCTAGTGGGGAGGGAGGAGACCAGAATTAACTCAGTCCTTTTCTCATTATCTCTTGGATCTTTCTTACACTCTAGAAATAGTAATTTACACATCTTGTATAAATTCAATAAAAGAAAGCCAATTTAGAAATTCTTCAGTTCAATCCCTTCATTCAGCAGATGATGAAATCAGGATCTAGAGAAGTTAAGTAACTTCCTCAGAGTCACATGCTTTGGACTGAAATGATGTCTGATAATGAGACTGCTAACATCTTTCCATCCCCTTGAAGGAACAGTCTAGGATTATAAATCTTAATTTACCACATATATTAAAACTGTGTAATTGCAAGCAACTATTACAATCACCAGTCCTAAGAAAAATTTACATGTCTTGTCAGTATGTCATCTAGAACTTTTCAAAGTACTCTGAAATAATTACTTAAGGTATTTCCTGTTAAGTCTCATTTTACAGAAAAACAAGCTAACCCCAAAAGTATTATATCCTTGTTACCACATCAAAGCTAAGGATAAGATTCTTTCTTAATGAATTAACTAGTACTTAACATATAAAATCACATTACCTCCACATTTTTAATATCTAAATTTTTACATTAATAAAGTTTCTCCTACTGTCTTTTAAAGGAAATAATTTTGAGACAAATAGAAAAAGTAAAATAATAAATTTATAAAAATCCAATTTTCTCTAAGTCTCATTCATACCTGTTGTTCATCCTCCATGACGTTACTAGCAAATTCAAATACTAGGTCGTTCTGTTGGACAACAGCAGCCATAATAAAGCATTCCCCTTAGATCCACATGAGAAAAATTCCAAACAGGTTCAAGTACCAGGCAGCAGAGTCCAGTGACCAATTTGTGTAAATAACCCAAGCTAAGTCTGTGAAGTTACTGTATACCAGGTTTTCTTTAAGGAAGGTGCTTCAAATTTTCTTGGTTCACTGGGATTTTACTTAAATTGAGGCAATTTTTCTGAAATTTTTCTTCTCTAGAACTTCTTGACCTGAAAAACATAAGTTAGTTATGAGAAAGCAATCATACTATTTTGAATATAACAGTTAATACAGACAGCAATGTCTCCAAAGCATTTTTTTGTTAATGTTTTTAAACAAAACCAACATGACTAGTGAGAATACAGGGTTGTTGTTTCTTTAAAAAAAAACTAGACATATATTTTCTTTTAAGATTTCATTCCTGCTAAGATAAGATCACCTCTCATTACTGAAAATTGAAGCCATTCTCCCCTCACCCGAACCCCCAATAAACTACAAAGTACTATTTATTAAAAAAAAAAAAAATCTACCCAGCCATAACTAGGTTTTTGTAATTGTAATAAAGCATATATAAACAATTTCCTTCTTCCTACTAACCTAGCAAACCACACACATAGGAATTCCTACTCCATGAGTAATTTCATAACATATATTTTTGCCTTAATAGAAACATTCAGACAGTATCCTTGTTAGGCCTAATATATATAAGGATTTAAAATCTGTCTAATACATTTAAAGTTTAATAGTGCTATTTTAAGAGCTTTTAAAAATAAGCACAAATAAAGCTCACTCTTTCTGTTCTTTAAAAAGGTTTCTGATAAGTAGACTGCTTTACCATGCTTAAGCCTGTCTTCGGTGGCTTCTTTTTTAATGCACTGAAATGTATCCTTATCTCTAACACAGGCTTGCAAGCAACAGGAAGGAAACAGCACTTGACCACGTCATGGCAAATTAGAACATGCAAAGAAGTGCACTTTACAATAGAAAAACAGAAACGCAACTTAAGAGTGAAAACAATTTCGCAGGAGAGGGAGAAAAGCTTTAAAGAGTGCCTGCCAAAGATGTTTGCATATTTAACAGTATTTTTTTTTAAAGTTACCACTACTAACAAAAGTAAAGGGAAATTAAAAGTTTATCACAATTTTATTAAATATTGCTTCACATGGTTATGGCCATAAATACGACATGAAAAGACAAAGACATAAAAATAAGCACATTAAATAACATCTAGTTCTTTGAAACAGCATTTACAATTTTAATTTTAAAGAGACAAGTTCAGGAATGAAGCTGATCTCGTGAATCAGTTTCCCTGAAAACTTAAATCCAGCCAGTATGTGTTAGCTGAATCACATACTCATTTTCCTAATTTCAGTAAAGCCAATTTCGTATATGTTGCAGACTCTAGGGGGTCATCATGGATGACTGTGGTTTCCCTAACAGGAAATCAAAAAAAAAAGTTAAGAATTCAATTCAATTCAATATTTCTACTCACTAAATTCTAACCCAGCAGTTTCCCACACCCACTTCATCTCTTTTAATAAAGACTTCAACTCCAACACTGGGAAAGTATTTTTAGCACTACTATTTAGTTAGTTTTTGAGTACTGCACCATGTCTGGTGCGGGGGAAAGTACTTTGACCAAAATTCATCAGACAGACATAGAAACATAAAACATACATATAATATTTTCCTTTAAACTCTCACCTAATTCTTCTGTACTAGGCTTTCCTTCTTAGGTCCTCCACACAAACTACATTCATTCTTACCTCCATTTTCAACTTCTACTGTTCCCCATTCCTGGATTTCCCCTCCCACTTCTCAGTACCCATTCCCATCTTCTCTATCTTTCAATGCTCAAGTTCCATTTCTTTCACAGAGCCTCCCAACCTCTATGCCTTGACCTACATGGGCCTTCAAAAATACAGTACTTATTGCCCCTACCACCAAATTAGCACTAACTATACACTTCTCACACTTGAAAATTATGTCCCCCTAATTCAACTGAGTACGTGTTTCAGTATCTATTATTTGCAAAGCTATGTACCAGGCACCAAAATAATTAGAGCAAAACTTCTCTGGATAAATAACCATTGTCTAAAGTTTCTTCTGTACCTACCAAACCTCTGCGGTTTGGTAATAAAAATAAAAAGGATTATATTAATGATAATAATACTAATAATAAAAAGGACAATATTAATGACAGATATTGTTTTGAAAATCTATCATAGATATTTACGCTCTATGTATGTTCTTTGAAAGAATTACTGTAATACTTTTGATAAGACGGAAATCATTATTCTAAACTTAAAGAACCACAGTAAGAAAGTATAACCAGAATCAAGGGATGTTTCCTGATAGAAAAGTTTCTCTGTAAAAGGTTAGATTCCAAAAGACTATTCCAAAATCCATTTATTCATAAATACAAAGGTGACACTGTCCCAATGACCAGTGTGAACACATCTGTGTGAAGTTTCACTTTCTTTTCCATTGCAGTCACAAACCTTTTCTTACTAGCACTTCCACAGTGCTACTGTTCTTTAATAAATGTTTTTTTTTAGTCTCAAAAATAAGGACAAGCAATCAACATACCTATATCTTACAGCACACACTAGGAACCAACAGTAATCAACCGAAACTGAAATGACAGCCCATGATCACTAAGCCTTTGTTACGATAGGAAGAGATACCTTTACTCTGTTCATTTCTATATAGAAGTTCATAAACTAAAAATGTGTAAGTAAAGGAAAGCTCCTGCATTATTTTATTGGCTTCATTAGGCCTCTGACCCTCTGTCTTCTTTCACTCTATCCCACTGCTCTTCCTCTTCTCTGAGTAGTTATACAGCCTACGGCACCAAGGTGGTTCTTGGGAAGAATTTTTCTAATTCCTGATCCAGAGGTACCACCCTTACATATTAGAGGTACTTAAGTAACACAGCCTCAGTGTATTAAAATTTTTTCAGCAAGAGATGAGACTGGACACCTAGATCAATGATTCAATTTTTCATGAGTAAACTGAGTTCTGTGTCCAGGGTCTCACAATCTGAAAGCATTAACAGAATTATAACTAGAATCTTCATCTCCTCAATCAGGACTCTGTCCATGACTACAATACACACAGCCTCTAAATCTACCCAAATCCTTTATGCTGTAATAGTTCAGAACACAGGTTTCTTTTTCTTTTTAAGGTTTTTTTTCTTATTATTTATTTATTTAGGCCGCACCGTGCAGCTTGCGGGATCTTAGCTCCCCGGCCAGGGATGGAAATCGTGTCCCCTGCAGTGGAAGCATGGAGTCTTAACCACTGAACTGCCATGCTAGGGAATTCCCTAGAACACAGGTTTCTAAGTAAATACATATATCAAATTAGAAAAAAACAAACTTCCTTCTCTAGTTCAGCTCCCGATGTCCAAATCCACTCACTAAACTGTCTACTGGATAAGTCCGTGTCAGTGCTCCTCACAGTCAACGTGTCTACATGTCCAAAACTAAACTTATCATTTTACTCCTCAAATCTGCTCTAGTGTGGAAAAAACATGGGTACTCAGCGTAAAGCAGAGGCCTTTTTTCTACTCTAACAAAATTATAAGGTCTTCAGGAAATTTAAAAATTGGTTGAATCATTAACCATTAGCTATATGTATTATATTCAGGAACACTTTGCTGTATTAATAGTTCCCAAACATATTTCATTTTCAAAGTGTCACTTAGTCTTTATAAAATAACAAGTAAAAAGTGAAAACTATTAATTCAACACAAAGACACAGACAGTTAACTTACTTCACAGTTTTGTGCAGTCATCCAGTTGGGAATCCACCAAATAATAAAAACTCCCCAAGCTGGCTGTCATATCTTTCAGCTCGGTAAGGACCATATTCTTATTCTTCAAGGAGACATGCCAAAGGAATGTCTCATCAATGAGGTCCTCACCGCTTATTGCCAAACTAAGCTTCAAATTTAAGGTAAAGTAGTAGCTCAAGCGAAACGGTTAGGAGCACAGGCTCTGGAATCAGACCACTTGGGTTTGAATCTTCTGCACTGTGACTTTGGACAAGTTACTTACTTAGTGTCAGTCTCTTCTTTCTGCAAAATAGGTATAAGCCACAGTTTTCTCATTCTGTAAAATGGGCATAACAACACCAACATCTAGAGTTTCTGTGAAGACGAGATGCGAATGTATGTGCAGAATGCTTGGCATATAAATTTTACTCAATAAACATTAGCTTCATTATAATCTATGTACAGTGCAAGAGATATGTAACACATGCTTGCCAGATAACAAATTATTCCTTAAGTCTCATTTCCATACTCCCTAGGAGTCTCCTTTACCACAGCTATTTGCTAGACTCCAACAAAGAACACTATAGCCCCATTATCAACAAAAGTATAATTCTACTCCAGTGCCTAAAAATTTGGCACCTGTTTGATAAATCCAGTTGCTTCAAGGTTAGGACCACACCCTGTCTGGCAAGGCTCCCTTAACACAGAGTTCCATTATGTCCCTAATCCAAACAAAATGAATTTACTGATTGTAAATACAAAACCCTTAGCCACATTACTGGCTACTACAACCAACTCAATGGTTAATTGTTATATAACTTATTATAAAAGATTTCAGGGCTTCCCTGGTGGCGCAGTGGTTGAGAGTTCGCCTGAACATATGATAGTCAAAATCAGTTTTTAATACTTTTCACACTTGCCTTTCTAATCCCTAATTGAATGCAAATTTAAGTTCCCTTCAAAAGGGCTTTAAACACAAGGGTCTATAAACCCATTAATTCATAATGATATTTTTAAATAATCACTGCCAACCTTTGGAAGTTACTAGGTTACCAACTCATTACGCTCAATATGAAAACTGACAAAGGGAACCAATCAAATAAAAGAGGAACAAGTTTCTAGATTAGACAGTTCTGGCCCAAAGAAGGTAAAATACACCAACATAGAGCAATGGGTGGTTGAATGACTACCTTTAATTTGAATGACTATCTCTAAAAAAGTATTCAGACTGTGTGTGTGTGTGTGTATGTGTGTGTGTGTTTGTGTATTTATAAGGCGAGGAGTATCTAAAGAACTAGAACTATGTAGTAACCCCAGATGCCAAGTACCTGAACGGAAAGTATTTTTATATGAAGTGGTAACCTGATAAACCACCCTTTTCAGCATACAGATACACCCATTGTAAGAACAGGAAGTATACTGGAAAAACCATGAAACTAGAAGAAATACAATAAAAATTAAAGAAAATAGAGTAAGAAACGTGAGAGAAGAGAAGCTATTCAAGTTAGAAATGAGAAGCAAGCAATAAATCCATAAACTGTAATGAATGGAATTCTTCCGTAACAGACCATAGTTAGGCCTTTCCAGTTGTTTTCTAGTATGGTAGAATGCTTTATATGAGCTCCCAGCAGAAATGAAAATAATAAATCAGTGGTAACAAGATAAATTCTATACAATCTTCCAAGGGTCTGCCCATTCTCAATCTGAAAAGTGTGGAATCATACACTTTTAGAACTAAAAAAGATGTAAGGATTACCTAGGACAATGCATTTGTTGAACAGTTAGAGAATTTGGGCCTAGCCCAGTCTGACTTGTCCAAGGTCACGCAGACAGTTAATGACAAAGAAAGCAACAATTCTCTACTTTTCCCCAATTCCCAGCCCAATTCTCTACATTAATAGAACTTCATTAGTATTTTTCATTAGTAGAATATTTGGACAAATAAGAAATCCCTTACACACATTTGCTACCTGGTAAATCATTTTCCACATTTTTATGTGGAATAACTGAAAAAGAGGAGTTTCTAGATTTTTCTATCATTGCTTTAAATCTTAAAATTTTACTATTGTTGTTCGTTTCCAAGTTCTATCATATCATACTATCTTGCTTTACCTTTCACTCAGCCTAAAAAAGTGAAAAGGAAACATCAGTAAGCCTTTTTATAAAGCTACCACAATAACTCATTAAAATACTTTAAAATAAATTCTGTTGACATTTTTCTTGCTAGTTCTTTGAAGACACTATTGCTATCACACTAAAAACTTGTAGATAAGAAAAAATAATAATAAACACATCAAAATGTAGTTACAGTTAAGTAACCAGACTTTAACCTCCCCCAACATGGGTAGTCCCTCAGTTTCTACTGAATAAGGAAATAAACAAACAAAAAAGGACACTAATTGTAAAATAAATCTCACTGCATAGCACTCTCTAAATCATGTACTCTGTACACAAAATAGAAGAGGAAAAAATACAAGTAAATGTCACAGAGGAGCAAATCATTCCCTACTGCATTCAGGGTTCTCTTAATTCAAAAAGAAAATGTTTCTCTACTACCACCTTTAACTCATTTCAAATATTCAAGGAATTCAAGAAAATGTAGAAAAAGTTTAAAAATATGTTCTTGGAATCATATAAGTACCATATATATAACCATCTGTATCTTTTAAGTAGCTCTGCTGCTTTAGGCATCTTTCATTGAAACTGAGGGGGAGGGCAGGGGAAGTGAAGTACTTAGATCTTTTTCAAAAGTATATTTTCATTTCCATGTGAATGAAACACAAATTGATGTTTTTTTGTATTCTGGTGATATATGCAAAGCCAAAGCAGGCCTTGGAAACCTGAATAAGCTCACCTTAGCTTCAACCATGCTAAAATGAAACAACAACAACAAAAACCCCACAAAGTCAATATGATCAAGGGAACAGGCTGACTTCTCTATGCTTGGCCTTTTTGCTGACACCCCAGAACAGTTCCAGTACTCAGAGGACAGGCTGCAATTACTCACTCCCCAGACCTGAAAGGCCGGTTCTTTCACATTGTTCTCCACTTCCCATCATTGGCCACTTGGGCCTACCTGGTGTCACATTACACTCAGGCAGCATTTGTAGCACCTTGCAAAACCATATCACATACCTAGACCTGTTCTTACCTGTGGTCTCAAGATTAACCCTTTTTCTGAGCATGTTCTGAAAACAAGAGAATTTAAAACCAAAGAGAAACACCCAACAATAATCAGATAGTCTTTTAACCTTGGTCATGAAAAAAAAAATTTACTTTCCCCAAGTGGCTGAAAGTGATAATTGTCAAAAATGTCATTTATTGGTGTTTTTATTATGCAAATCAACTGACTGAAGGAACTTTCTTCCCTCCAGCACGCAAAATCTAAACTCCGACAAAAACACACCTAGCTCGGGAACACAAATATGCTGAAATGTGCTTATCAGCACGACCTGATCAGGCAGTTAACATTTTCCTTTCTGTAACAAACAAGAATCAGCTCACAAGAAAACTGTTTCATTTCTGTGGTTGTTTATTCCCCTGTTTAATATTATCATCAGAGAAAAGATACGCTCTAGTCCAATGGTTCCCTCACCTGAGAATATGGCAGATTCCCATCAATAACAGTGTTTCCTTCTGGCCCAAAGTGAAGGGGAAAAGCCAGGGATGTTGCTGTGAAGTCCCACAGGAGATTTTGCTACAGGACACAGCTCCTGCCATCTCTAACTCCCACACTGCACAATACTCTTCTAGAAGAGACTGTTACTCTGTCATGAGAAGTTTCACTCTTAGGAAGAGACACACCATCAGGTGAAAACAAAATCAAAGGTTACATGAAAAGCTTAACGGCCACAGATTGTATTATTAGGTGATAGGAGCTCTGTGTTCAATTGATGGGTCATTACTACCTTTACTCTAGCTCCCCTTGTGGTTCTTCACCCTGCAATAGGAGTAATTAACCAAAAATGAAAATATGATCAACTTACTTCTCTACTTAAAACTAATCAACGCAACACCATAAATCAACTATACTTCAATTAAAAAGAAAAAAAAGGGACTTCCCTGGTGACGCAGTGGTTAAGAATCCGCCTGCTAATGCAGGGGACACGGGCTCAAGCCCTGGTCCGGGAAGATCCCACATGCTGCGGAGCAACTAAGCCCGTGCGCCACAACTACTGAGCCTGTGCTCTAGAGCCCGCAAGCCACAACTACTGAGCCCACGTGCCACAACTACTGAAGGCCGCGCGCCTAGAGCCCATGCTCTGCAACAAGAGAAGCTACCACAATAAGAAGCCCACACACTGCAACAGAGAGTAGCCCCCATGTACCACAACTAGAGAAAGCCCACGTGCAGCAACAAAGACCCAACGCTGCCAAAATTAATTAATTAATTAATTAATTTTTAAAAAACCTAAGCAGTGGCTTCCACTGCCTATAAGAAAAACTTCAAATTCATTAACAGGGTTGAAGTGGCTCTTCATGATGTCCCAAAAGGTATGAGAAAAATGCAGCCAGTCAGATTTGTAAAAACGGGGTATCTGATCACCTGCACCAGAAGACTGACTGGGAATGTTCACGGACCAAGTTTAAAAAGGACACCTCTGTCACAATTTTTTTACTTCTCTTCACTCCCATCTCAAAAATAGGTACACCAGCATTTCTGAATTTTATAGTCTCTCATGGCCCCCTTACCTCACCCCCGAATTAAAGAAGCCCAAGTCGGCCCTGCCCCAATTCCCCCCAGCACCCTGTATGTACTACCCTTTCCCAGGCTTCATCTGTGCTGAATGATAGGCTCAATCCAGATCTCTCCACATCTTCTTGGGTGATCATAACCTTTTATACCTGTGGCATTTTAGTGGCCTCTTCCAAGTCACAGTGGGACCAGACTTAAGGATATAAACTCTAGAGATGCAAAGCATTTTCACCTTTTCCCAAGTCACCAACAAGTTTGATGGACTCAAAGATCCTTGTGCACAAAACTTCCTGCTCACTATGTGTGAGAATATCCCCAATTTCATAGCATACCCTTTTTCTTCTTTAAATAATAGAAATCTAGTTTAAATAAGTTTGGATATAATCAAACGATTCTGGCGCTACATGTCAAGATCCTTAAAATGGGATTCTTCCTACAATCATCCTCGTTAAGTACCTGGCTCTCACCTAAGATGCTAAACTCAATGACACCAAAAAAACTAGAAGCAGTAAAACCACAAGATGAGAGATGAGAAAGTGGAGGGGCGTGGGCTTAGTATAAATTACACATGTAACTTTATATCTTCCTATTGTACATATCTTAAGTTGAAGCAAACTTTAAATATCATTCACAAGTAATATAAAGATTTATAATACAGGGAATTCCCTGGCAGTCCAGTGGTTAGGACTCCACGCTTTCACTGCCGAGGGCACGGGTTTGATCCCTGGTCGGGGAACTAAGATCCCACAAGCCGCATGGTGTGGCAAAAAAAAAAGATTTATAATACAGAACAGTTCAATTTTTAGGCCTTCCACAACATCCATTTTCAGAAGAAACCATGGTCTACTGATTGACTTGGTGGTAAAAAAAAATTGGTGAATATTTAGTGAACTTCCCCTCAGCTCAGCACTGTGGGAAAGACAAAGAGATACTGCATGGGCTTGTTCCTGTGAAGCTCACAATCTAGTTCAGGAAACAAGACCAAGAGAGAAAACAACTGAACACCAAAAGTTAGCATTTAATTAAACGCTAATAAAGCTGATCAATACTGTAGCATTTCAGGAAAGGGGATGGTCAAATGGATCAAGGGAACACTTCAGACAATAAAGGACTTAAACTCAACCTTAAAGTGACATAGGATGTGGAGAGACCACAGGGAAAGGGAAAGTGTGTGTATGTGCATGTTTGCTTATATGTGCATACATGTGTACATATGTGTGTGCATGTGTGTGTGTGTGTGTGTGAGAGACAGAGACAGAGACAGAGACAGAGAGAGAGACAGAGAGAAGGCTGAGACACAGAAGAATAAAGAGAATCAAAACCTACCAAAGTAAGTTTGGAGATAGTTAACAGCCTGACCAGAGCTAAGAGTTGACAATGGGAAATAGTAGAAAATGTGGTTAAATAAGCAAAGCAAAACCAATTATGGAGGGTCTTGAAAGTCAGGCAGTGGAATTTAGGCTTGATTTGGAAAGAAGAAGTGCAAAGTTCCTGGAGGTTTTCATATCCGGTTGCAACAACAGAGTGTGCTCCCAAGATTACAAAGCCCAGTGCAAGTGGGATCTGGTAACTACCATCTAAAAATGATGAGGACAGTTTAAACAAACATTCCATAGCTTGACTGCTACACTGATAACTTCTAGCCACTGATGTGTATACTGTCCTCCTTAAATTCTTCATTAATTACTTGTAATAGAGATTCTCAACAATGGTTTTTAAACTACCCAAGGTGTGGGGAAGTTATTTAAAACAAACAAAAATCACTAGTTTACTTCAACTTTTTGTTCTCTGCCTAAGGATTGGAAGAAGGGAGAAATAGGAAAATAAAATTTTCAAAAAGATAATACTTATTACGATATAACCTTTCTTACAAGTTATTCAATTGAACATCAAAATTGTCCTACATCCATTTGGATACCAGTGAAACTTTGAAATATATGAACTCACTGCATCTATGGATGATTGTATATTGCCATTTAGTATTAAGTATTTTGAAAAGATGATGCTGATTCAGTTAGTGAAGAAGGATATGATATCCATGACAGATGAAAGTTTCTTAGTCACTTAATAGAGACTTCTATCACCAACTTTCAAGGAATCTACTTCCTTCCAGGGTGATGTTTAAAAGAGAGATACTCCTGTAAAAATGTCTAGCTGTATTAAACTTGCTCTTTGTTAGAAGTATTTTCTGCTTTATGGCTTTGCCTTACTCTTTGGAAGTTCAAGAATTCAAAGTTGCTTTAGTAGATATAACAGGCACTTATTAGATTTTTAAAAATACTTCAGCATGAAGACACATCCAGAAATTGTACAATAGCACAATAAGGTCCACTTATGTGATCATTTGTTGGTAATATCTTAGTGTCTAATAAGTGCTTTTACAATTTATAAAGCAAGACATATATACTACTTTACGTAATTCTTAAACATCTCTACAACCACTGATGTTTTTGCACAGATACAAAAAAACCATGATACTTATCCTCAAGGAATTTAAGAAAGAGATGATAACAAATTAGAAATAAATAAGAAGAAAGTAATAGCTACTATTTACATGTGCCAGGCCTTATGCTACAGTATGTTGCTATATCTGTCATTTAATCTTCGTATCAGTAATAACCATGCATTGACAAAGCCAACCAAATAAGGGCAAAAGGACTTTGTCATGGTCACCACCATACTCCCACAGCTTACACAGACGGCCCATGGTAACTATTTGTCAAAGGAAGACTCAAGATGCTCAGAGAGTTTGAGCACGTCTGACTTCAGCTCATGCTCATTCATCTATTCATACACTCCACTGAGTGCCTACAACATGTTAGACTCTATTCTAGGTGGCAAGAATACAGCACAGAACAAAACAGACCAAAACTTCTGCCTTTGAAGGGCTTCTAATCTGGTGATCTTGATGTTCCCCCTCAAAATATTCTGCTTTAAAAATGTGAGACTGTCACGCAATACAGTTATCTTACAACCCATGAACAGAAGAAACTCTGCCCCTCTCCTCCCATGTCTAACTTCCAGCTACCTCTCGATCCCTGGCAACTAGACACAGAAAATGCGACCTCTCCCACTCGAAGTGGACAGTAAGAGTTGAGGGAGAATTTCTTACCTTTCAGACCATCTGTAGGCACATAAGGAGAGGCGAAGGGAAAATTTGAGGTGAAAATAGATACAGCTAAATCCAATGGCTGACTTCTTCCAGGCAAACCTCAGGGCCTCTATTTCACTTTAATTTTTAATTTGACTTTGAGTTAATTGAAATTTAACAACAACCAAAAAAGTTTATTGGAATTTTTTTAAAGCATTCCCTTCACAAATATAAACACTTCAAGGAAGAAGAGAAAA
Organism: Neophocaena asiaeorientalis asiaeorientalis; assembly: GCF_003031525.2. NCBI lineage: Eukaryota > Metazoa > Chordata > Mammalia > Artiodactyla > Phocoenidae > Neophocaena > Neophocaena asiaeorientalis. The sequence goes on from NW_020175318.1 coordinate 1,466,654, forward strand.
TTCCCCCTGTATTATCTTTTCCCATATACTAGGTGGCCTTCAGAAATCATATCAGTACTATCTACATTCTTTTATTTATTTCACAAGTGCTCACTAGGGACCTATCTGCCAGACACCAGTGGGTAAGGGAGGACAGGGAAGAAACACTATGACGCTACGGGCAATCAGTCTATCAGCTAAGACAAAAGATGTAGCAGAAGTGGCAACAAAGCTTATTCTCCCATATTATTCAGTAATTATTTGCTGGGGGGACATTGCAGATAGAAGAAGCTAAGGAAAACCTAAAAGGTTAAATCACCGAATAATAGGTAAAATAGTAATTTAATGAAAACAAACCTTTTCCTAAAAGGACACAAGATTTAGCATCAGAAGACCTGCATCCAAATCCTAGTCCTGCCATTTACTAACTTTATTTTCTTGGATAAGTCAACCTCTGTGGCCTTCCTTTCATCATCTTAAAGTTGTACCTAGTAAGATTTTCCTTTGTAAACCATAAAGTGCTCTAAAAGTTTTTAAAACTACTGATAAACCAAAATACAAATTAAATACAAAAATAAATTAATGCTTGTCAAAATTTTGAGACCAACATACTAGCTTATCATTTCATATTGCATGTATACCATAGATACAAATTTGAATGCCAGTCTTTTATGACCTATAAAAATTTCACAAAAGTAAACACATTTTATATTTTCTATATCAAACATCTAATTGTGATCCATACAACCCATATAACACAAAACAAGACTACAACATGCCTAGAATCAACAAGTGACAAAAGTTTAATGAAACAAGCTTTATACCTAACTGGTCTCCCTAATGGGAAATTAGAGCAGCAATTGTACATCTGTGTCTCTGTTCCTCTCATCGTGGTTTAACTGACAGGAAGCAGAGAACAAGATATGGCATACAAACGTCAAGTATTTCCTGCCTTCTCTGCTACATCTTTATGTCTTGTTTTATAAATAGTCCAATAGTTTATGTGAAAAGGTATCAAAGCCTGGTGTCAGAAGTATAAGATAGAATTGGTAAAGAGTGTTTATGAAGACAGAACAATTAAAAAGGTATTCTGAGGTTGGGATCTAAGTTCATTACACACATGAAGACTCGTTATTAATAGATTTCTTAAGAAGTATTCTTAGGAGTAAGTACCTTACAAATTAAGACTTGAAAACCACAATGAGTGAGTAAAAAAATCAAGTCTCTGAACAACAGAACAGCCCCCAAACTATTTTACCCAACTGGTTAGGTAAATAACATGTGACCACCTAGACAGAAGATGCTCTCCCCACCCTGCCTTTACCTCTCAAAAAAGATAACTACCACCAAAAACAAAACAAAAAACAAAAAATAACTTTGAACAACTGACTCAAAACAGCAGGACAGACACCTTGCCTCTTTGATCTCTGGTCATTTTTACCATGGCTTCTTGTGAGCACTTCTCCCCGATTACAATTTGTGTTCCCCCCCAATCAAACTACCTCCACTCCCTTGCTCTCTTCTCAGTATATCCAAAACATGGCTCACATTATCTATTCACATATGTTCTCCAACTATATGCAAAGCAAATAGAACTCCATTCCCAATAGGTGAATACTTATTGCTGTTTTAAGTCATTTTAAGCAAGCTTGCAATTAATTACAACTAAAACAGAGATGCTCACTTTTCTTCATGCCTAGCTGCCTCCCCAACTAATAATTCCTAAGAATCACCTCAATTCATCACTCATATGTGTCATATTCCATAAAACCTTGGGCACAATACAGCCATCTTCTCCATTGGTCAATTCTTACCTAAGCTATAAGTTACCACAACTACAATTTCACCAGGCTATAGTGGCTATTTGTCTCTAGGTCAATGTCCACAATGACTCAATATTTTACTACAAGTAAGCTCATCTTATGGTCTTTCTTTCCTAAAGAGAATTTAATATACATGTAATAATCAGATTTAAACATGGCACCATGTTCCTAAAGCAAGTAACATTTCTTAAATGAGTATCTTGGAAAACAATTTCATTTTTATTCAGTATTTTTCAATGAAAATATCTAGTTCATTCTTTTCAACAGTGTTAAGAGCTACTAGTGCCTTCCTAGCATATCTTTAGTATATTTCTGCTCTTACTTGTAAATGTATTACCCTCAACTGTCCCCAGTATCTAGGGAATAAATGCTCCCTGAACCCTAAGGGAATTGTCCATTTCCTTACACATTAGCTCCCTTCCCACAGCCTCTGGCTCTGATGCTTGGGTCGAACCACCCGAAAATGGTCAGAAAAGTCTCAGGACATCTGCAGAGAACCTGGCGTCTACCATTTCTCAACAATCAAATATGCTAACAATGGTGAGCAGCTGTTCTATTCTTCCAAGTGCAGACGAACAGTACACCTTCCTTTCAGTTTATTCGGAAGACTAACAGGTTATAAATGATCCTATAACAGCCCACATATTTGTCTCTGATCCAAAGACGAAAGGATCAAATATAACACCCAGCTTAACAGTTCATGCCATAAAATGTTCTGAATAAACAAATAACACAAATTTCTGTTTCTAAATATGAACTGTCTCTCAAACTAAAACACATATAACGTTAATTCAGATTATTCTAATTTAAATCTAAAATCTTCACATTCTTTTTCTTTATGCTTTAATATATGTGTGTTTTGTGTGGTATATATTTAACTTTATATAAATAGTATAATACTGTATATATTCTTCCAGCATAATTTAACAAGCTTCTTCAAGACATAAAATTCTAAATAAACACAAAGATTACCTGGAAAGGAATTTTAAACATTCACTAGGACTCAGTGCTTAGAAAAATATTATTACCAAAGAAAGATAAATCATGATTATTAGGCTTCAATTACAACAAACAGAAATATCTAAGATGCAAAAAGCAGCCCATCTTCAGTGATGCCTCTCACAAAGTGTTCTGACCTTCTGCAGAACAAAGGCTATAGCCCACCTTAGGAATGCCATGTGTAGAGATCTTAACAAGAAGCTTGGGGGTCTAACATTTTCTATCTTGCCTAAAAGGTACAGGCTACACACCGCCACCAACACAGCAGCGGGGGCTTCCCTGGCAGTCCAGTGGTTAAGACTCTGCACGTCAAACGCAGGGGGCACGGGTTCAATCCCTGATCCGGAAACCAAGATTCCACATGCCACACAGTGCGGCCAAAACCACAAAATACGGCATTGGTTCCATCAGCATGGATATGTTCTAAATTGCCATAAGAAAATCTCTGTCTGCTGTACTCCCCAGCATCAAGAATTCTCCCTAACAGACAGTAAATAATTGTTGAATGAAATCAATGAATTATATAGGATGAAAAGGAACATAATAATAAAAATAACAAATCCAGGAGCCCCCTGAATTGCATGACTTTTAAGAACCCTTCCAACTATAAAATCCTATGACTTCTACTTTCATTTGTTCCTCTTTGTCCCTGCCACTACTTATACGGACACTGTGAAAAAGAGCTCAAAAAAGAGAGCCAAGAGATGACTGCAAAAGCAAAACACTGGATTAAGATCTGTTTCCCTTTTTATAACAACTCCCACATTTACATTATTAAATTTTGGAAATCTTATATAAAGATTCCATATCAAGTTTATAACAAAAAAAGTCACTAAAGATGCAAGAATTACTATCATTATAGTAAGAATTTTAAGGAAACAAGATGACACCCATATCAGGAAGCAAGATGAAACACTAATTATGGCAATAAATCTGGTTAGATGTAAAAGTCTGATTTGGGGTATTAGCTACTTAAAAGTTTATCAGTGTCAGTTAATACTATATCAATTATGTTTTATGAATCTTTGTTCTAAAATGTGTTTTTGAAAAACATTTGAATGTGTGATGATTCTAAAGACTAAATTATTTCTAGCAAACTATAGCTCCAATGGATCTCAACTGGAAATTATCATTTACTCATCAGAAGTATGCCTAGAGGACTTCCCTGGTGGCACAGTGGTTAAGAATCTGCCTGCCAATTCAGGGGACATGGGCTTGAGCCCTGGTCCAGGAAGATCCCACATGCGGCGGAGCAACTAAGCCTGTGTGCCACAACTACTGAGCCTGTGCGCCTAGAGCCCGTGCTCCACCACAAGAGAAGCCACTGCAATGAGAAGTCTGAGCAGAGAAGAGTAGCCCCCGCTCGCCATAACTAGAAAAAGCCCGCGCGCAGCAATGAAGAGCGAACGCAGCCAAAAATAAAAATAAATAAAATAAATTTATTAAAAAAAGAAGTATGCCCAGAGCCATCTTGTTAGTTATGTGGGACAGATACACGGTCCTATTATAACTTAATTCTGAATCTACCTAATCTCCTTCACTGAAATGGTGATTTTTTTTTAACTGATGTAGAGTTTATTCACTTTTTTTTTTAAATCAACTTCTACTCCTCAACAAATTAAACATTATTTCTCAGTTATATGTAAATGTGGGGCAAAAATAAACTACCCCTTAAATAGCACAATTTACTATGAAATAGTTCAACCTAAGAAAGAATACATTGACATACCCATCACCCGGCTTCACATTACATTAACACTTTTCCATAATTTGTTTCAGATTCTTAAGAATAAAAAAGTCAAATATAGTTAGAATCTTCTATATATCCCTCACCAATCTCCTCCGACTATTCTAAAATTGATGTTGCCCCAACTGTCTATATTTTTATACCTCTATTTCATACATATCAATAATAATATTGTTTTTATGTATATAATAGGGATTATAATGTCCTATCAATATTTGTTTTTTATTCAAAATTATGTTTGAACTAATTAAACTCTAGTCAATAAATGACAGGCATGCTAAACTGCTTAGTGTTTAGTGGTCAAATATACTAATGTTTGCAACTTACTCTAAAGGCATCAACTGCCCATTTGTTTAGGGTCCTGGAAGATTTTAGTCCCCAGGGCAAAACACCATAGTAAGATGCTGAATGGGTAGGAAGGCATCAATAGCAGGCATCTGTTCCTAGGAAAGATAATGAAAAACTCTGAAGTATCTTAAATATTCATTCTCTCCATACTCTTTGTAAACTCTTCACATATGCTTGCACATATGCTCCAAGAATTACGTGCAAGAGTGTTCCCAAACTGGAAATAATCTACTGCCATCAACAAGAAAGAATAAATACATTCCGATACAGACAATGTAAGACTACACTGCAATTAAAATTAAGTAAGATAAAGCTCATAGAGTTAAATGAAAGAAGCAAGTCACTACAGAATATATATGATGTGATCCATTTAAATAAAGTTCAAAGGGGTAAAACTATAAAGAAAAGCTTATCACAAAAATCAGGATAATAGTTATTTTTAAGGAGAAACAAACATGGGCAGAGTGGGGGATTTCTTTTTTTCTTTTTAAATATTTATTTATTTATTTGGCTGTGCCGGGTCTTAGTCGTGGCACTCGGGATCTTCATTGCCGCATGCGGGATCTTTAGTTGAGGCCTGAGAGATCTAGTTCCCTGACCAGGGATCGAACCTGGGCCAGCTGTGTTGGGAGCAGGGAGTCTTAGCCACTGGACCACCAGTAAAGTCCCGCTGGGGGATTTCTATCTTAATAAACAGGCTCTATTTCTGTTGTGACATGGGTAAACACTATGTAATTACATTTAAACTGTATATGTTTTATACATTCCCTTATATGCACATTTCAGTTTTAAAGAAAAAAGGATAATGAATTGCTCCATTACAATACTCAGCTTCCATTTAGTATTTTGGTATAAAAAATAAGATGCATATAAACTAACAAGTTATTAAATCAACACCTCATTTTTATAGTTTTAATTGTAAAATTTTCTAGTTCCACTGTTTACAGGACTGCTTTATAAAACACAGAAAATAACCAATTTTCTTTAATTTAGATTTGTAAAACTGTACCATACAACTCTGCACAAATACAATGACCACTGTATTACTGAGCATCTATCACATAGAAAATGAACTTTACATGACTTTATATCATGTAAAGTCACACTGGTTCCTGCTACCTTGAAGAACTTCTATTCCATGGGGTAGAAGACTGGAAAAAGATAGATCCAAGAAAATACAAGTTTGAAAAATCAAAAAACCAAAAACTTGTATAAGTGGTTGCCTTTAGGCAGCAGGACTGAGAGTGGGAAGGGGTAGAGAGGCTGCTTTTCACTAAAGGCTTTTTATTAGATTTTTAACAATGTGCATCATTTTGATAGCTTTTTAATATAAAAATTATTAAATCAATCTTCATAAAAACTCCAGAAGGCATTCATATTGTTTACTGTTGTGCTTTTTTTTGGTTTGTTTTGATGCTGGCAACCAATCTCAAGCTACAAAATATGGAGAAAAAAAAGAGCTGATATCCTGCTACTCAGCATTAAAAGACAAATGAAAGAAGAGCTCTGAATTCCTACAGGGGTAAGAGAATGAAAGTGAAAAGAGAAGTTTACCTCTACCAACAAAGCAAACAGCCCAGGAGCTATTTTTTTCAAAAAGGGTGGGGTGCCTACACATTTGTAGTATAGCTCAATAGCCACTTCTACTCTAGTATACAGATCGTCTGACAAGACACAAAGATAGAGGTGACAAATAATTTGCTCTTTAGGAGTTCCTCTTCTACTAATGGGAGAAAGATTGCTCAGACAGTTGAAAACTGCCCTAATCATTTAGGTTGACTCAATGATATTACTAATTTAATTCCTACCATTTATATGAGGCAGCTCCTAAGCAAAGGAGCAAAATATTCTGGCCAACTGATGGTAGCAAAATTATATTCAGACCATTCAACTGATGGGACTCTTCCCATTTCTATGAGAGTCTGTGAACACCTATGTCCCATTAGATGAGACGTAATGTAATGCAAAGCCTACAAATATGCAATCAACTATGCAGTTAAATGTCCAAAGAAACTCAAATGGTAAAAAAAAAGTTACTCCCTGCCAGACTCAAACAATTACAAACACTAATAGTGTATTTCCCAGGAGAGAAGGGTTTTCAAAGACTATAATGCTACCCTAAATCAGGAAGGGGCTGTTTTGGCTCTAACCCAAGGAAAACAGAATGGAGAGATACCATAAAGCACCAAAGGGAACTAAAAAAAAAAAAACTAACATTGGAGAGAGTGTGATGGTTCGCTGAGAGATAAAGAAGAGGCTAATCATACCTGAAAAACAAAAATAATTAGTTTAATTATATATTGTGGTCAAGCCGGTAGTGAATGGGGAGCTGGAGGAGAAAAAGTAGAATTAGAGAAAAGGAAACAGGGAGAGCCACAAAGTTGAAAAATATACCACAGCAAAAAACTGGAATAGACAAAGGGATAACTAGGGTAGGGAGACGAGGCTAAGTAAGTTCTAGTGCCTTTTCTTACTTACTACAGGCTGTGGGCTTCAAAATACCACTGTTCCTTAAAAATTCAGATATTAAAATGTTAAGTAACTGATTAATCACTCTTCACATTCTTAAGGCTGTGAACTCTCCAAGAAAGTGTGGCAGCCTGTGCAACACAGTCATCTAGAGTACTTATTAAAATTGCAGATGGATAAGTCAAACCCCAGGGCCTAAGGAACCAAAATCTCTAAGTTGAAGCCAGGTGATTCTCTGTTACACCAAAGGTCAAAAATTACTACTTTAAAGGTAGTATACTGCCCGGCAGGTGTTAATTACTTCTTTGGTTACAATGTGCAGGCATCAGAGATTAAGTTGAAGGCCACATGCCCTTTAAAGATTTGCTACCACTAACTTTAACAGGACCTGCCCAACTGAGCAGCCAAGGGTTTAATGCAGCAAATAACACCGGCCTATACACTTGTGCTTGATACTCTGTCAAAGGTTGAAAAAGGTGAAGAAATAGAATAAAACATCTCTGCTCTCTAAGAGCTTATATTCTTATTCTTATTGAAGACACTCTCCTTAACCTACACAAACGCTATTCATTCTTCAATACTCTTAATTCCTAAAGACTCATAGACTTTTCTGCCTATTTTAAGTCTCAGTCACCTTTCACCTCTAGGCAAACAGTCTGAACCGAAATTTAACAACTCAGTGGTTTGGTTCCATCCTTTACTTATTTCACCTACGTTTTCCCAGTAAGAATCTAAGTTTGTGAGACGAGAGCCCAGGTTTTCTAGCCTTCTGTGCCCTGTTCATTGCTTAGAACAATGATGGCCACACTGTGGAGGATCTGACACTGAATTAGGTTAGGGGACTTGGAAATTTAAAAGATTCAGCAGTCATATGCAAAGCATTTAAAAAATCTAAAGAAAGGCAGATCTGAAGTAAATTTCAACCACCATAATAAAACACATCAAAAAGTGAATAGACAAAGATTTTGTATTCCCCAGATTCTAGGACTCAAGTGCCTGGTATGTAAAGTAAACTTTCAAAGAAGAAGAGTAGGGTACAACAAATGGAATGAGATTATTAATTACGGGAAGGTTAAAGTCAAGATTGTACTTATAGGGTACAACAAATGGAATGAGATTATTAATTACGGGAAGGTTAAAGTCAAGATTGTACTTACGTTAGAATTTAGAGACCTCTAGATTTTTGTAAACATATGCAAAGTTTAACACACACACTTTAATAGAACAAGGTATCATACTAAACAGTATATGCCCTCCCAAAACAATATGAGGTAAAATTAAGGTGGAAATAAACCTGTCTTTCTATCTGGAAGTTCAACGTAAATTCCGAAGTCCTTGTATTTCCATCTCCCTGAGGCCCATCTTAAACATGCAATGTCACAATGCTTCAACTATGAAAAAATTCTAATAGTAGTGGAAAAAAGCTGTTGTAGAAATTAAACAAATGGCTCATCCTCTCTCTGATGAAAAAGGAAACTTAGTTTGAACACATTTTCAAAATCATTAGTTAATTCATTTGGTCATACCTTATCACCAAAATGATCACCAAGCAACTTAATTAAGCCTTTATTTACTCTTGAGGAAATACAGACCATTTCAAACAAAGCATCACTTGTTGGTGTGGGTTAGCAGGAGCAGCTCCAGGCTGGAAGGCCTGCCATCAAGCACTACATAACCCTGAGCAAGTCACAAGACCTCTTTGAGCCACTGTTTCTTCAACTATAAAAGTGAGGCAGTTGGATGATCTTCAGTCTTTTTTAACGCTAAGTTCTTCAAATTGGTAATTCTAAGTTTAATTCTGATGACTCACTTTAAACTCATATTCAATCTTATAAAAGGAAAGGGGTGGGATGGGAAGGGGACTGCCTAATAAGTCATACTGGCCTTCCTTTGCTTCTATGCTTTTTTTTCCTCCCTTTTCCCTGAAGCCCCACCTCAGTCTTCTCCACATAATAAGAAACTGAAATATATGACTGGTATTTATTTTTATTTGAATTGCACCAATGTCTTCATTTTAAGAAACTAAATTCTTCTACTTCTCTTTAATAAATAAAATCTTAATTATTTGCTTCTTTGTGTGCCCCTTGATTTTTCTCTGTGGGTCGCTGGCCTTTAAAAACTCAAAAAAAAAAAAAGAAAGAAAGAGAAGGAAGGGAGGCAGGGAGGAAGGAAGGGAGGAAAAAAAGAGAGAAAGAAAGGCAAAAAAGTTTCATTAGATTCATCACACAGAGCACACTAGAAGTAAATACAACCTCTGCTTACTCAAAAGCTGACTAAACCAGCAATATGCAAACAAAGATGACAGCAAATGGCTCAGAGCTGAACTGGTAAAATGTCTGCTTGTGCCTGTCTTATAAGACCACAAATTGAGATCTGATAAGAACAATCCTTTCAAAGAGTAAGAAATAATAATTGACTGCCTAGAAATCTTCACTTTCATCTGACAGGCCTTCAAGCAGTTAGAAATTTATTAGCAGTGAATTCCCAAAGAACTAGCTAAATATCATTACATTCAATAATAAATGACTTGGCAAATTTTATTTCTAAAAACTGTATTTGGAATCACTGCATATTCAAATTTTACTTTCATTCAAATTTTAGTTTCACAAATAATTTTCGTAAGCAATAGACTGCTGCATCCAGCTTCTCAGAGCACCTAGAACTTCAAGGCACACCAGAACCTAATTTCAATAATGAGAAATATTTCAGGAAAAAACTAAGCAACCTTTTCTAGGTTTTTTTTTTTTTTACTCCAAACAAGCAAATTTTAAGAATAGTTGTATAGACAGAAGGTTAATACTCTTTACTTTTTCTTTTTACACAAATCAAAATACTACGTTTCCTCAGAAACTAGCTATGCTTCTAAGGCTGTTACTCAGAATAAGTTTCCAGTGTGAATTATAAAAGTTTATTATTTTTTCTAATAGTAAATGAATCATTCTAGCCTTTCTTCCTCTTTAATAATCACTTTAACTTGTTATCTAAATGACCATTCATTTTACTCAAACTTATATAGTTTTCAAAATTAAGTGTTTAGTACAATTTCATTAACTTTAAAGAAAGAAAAAAGGATATTACAAAGGGCATTACAGTCAATGAGCAACACCTATGACTGGAGGTGTCCCAAAGTTCCCCTTAACTAAAACGCCAAAACAAAGTCTTCGCTCTTGAACTTCTTTCTTAACACCCAAATCACAGGTGAATAATATAGTTTACTTAATTGTAAATTACAGGGTACCCTCACAAATATAATTACATTTTTAAAAATTGGAATTTGACCTAGTTTGCTTTGTAGTATGAAAAAGAAAGTAAGAAAAATCTCCTTTATTCTCAAGTCATATGGGGGGGAAAATATCACACAAAATATAAAAAATGCTTTACCAAGAAGATCTAAAACTTTCCACAACTTGAATGCTTTGTTTCCCTCTAGCAGTGAAGTTCAATCAGGCATGTGACTGACTACACACATTTTTTCCAGAGAGTTAAAGAACACATTCAGCCCTGTCCTTCGACAGGTAAGAACCACCCTCCGTTTATCAGGCTCAGGAAACAGCCAGAAGCAAACACGCAAAATCTTAACAAGTTACCTTCAAATATTCTCGTTCTCTTTAGATACTGTCCTTTGGGCTTGAAAGTAAAAAGCAATCCGGCAAGTTTTGTGCTGTTAAAATGGCTCCTGTAGATTGGGGAAGTGGTGTCTGTGCTTCAGCTTATGAGTCATATGTGAGACTGAGTGTTTCTAAGGGAGGCACGCCCATGTTGCCGTGGACCCAATTACTCTGCTAGGTCAGACATGCGAATCCACAGGTGAAAACGGGGAGAGGGGTAGAAAAAGGAGAGAGGCACAGCCAAGGAGCAAGGTCTACCTTGATTAAACCATTACTCAGCTCAGATTAATTACCATAATTTAAAATTAACAATGAGATAGAATCTGTAAGGAAGCAAAATGAAAAACCTCTATGTTGTTTTAAAAAATAAAAATCTCAATTTTTAGAAGTTATTTTAATATAGCAACTAAATAAAACTATGAAAGAAAAAAAAGTAGGGAAGGGAATGGAAGAGAGACAGCAAACTTTCTGGCTTTTAATGTAACAATGGCCTGCTGAGTCTAACCTGGCAACTCATTAACTCATATAAAAGGGGTATATTGCTATGTAATCTGGACGAGCTAGCACACTGTAATACCACATGCAGATTTATACATTCGCTAAATAGATAAAATCCACTAGAAAATTCAAAGTTCAATGGAAAAGTAAGTGTGAATTACTAATCTGGTTTTCAGAATAAAAAAGCAAACTTGGGATTAGAAAGGAACTGAAGTTCAATATAGCAAAATGATTTTAAATAGAATTGCAAGCTTCACAAAACTCTATTTGAAACAAATTATCAATGCAATCACTGTTCATAACTCTACTACTGCCAAGTGATAGCCACAGTTTTCTTTACCTTCCAAACAAAACTGTCCACACATAGAAGCCAACCGTGTGCAAAGCACCCTGTTACAGCTCTGGTGAGCCCCAGGGTGTCAACAAAACATATGGCCAGTGCAGTTTGCTCTCCAAGTCATCGTACATCTGACAATGTGCCCAAGCAGTGGAAACGGTAATTACTACAGCTACTTACCCTGTCCTCTGGGCGAGTATTTATTAATTTACTCTAAGAGCTTAAATTGATCAGAATGGCTTAAAAGCATTAAGTACTTCCAAAAGTACTTGAAATGAAGAAGCGCAACTCACTAGCTAGGCTTCATCCTATCTTTTACAAAAAGTAAATAAGATTTAGCAAGGTTTTCTTCCTTTAGTTAATTACTTGGAAGTAATTATTCTGCCTTACTAGAGGCACAGCTGAGAGGACAAGCTGTCACTGACAGGAACTTTACAAACTGCTACAAAACATAATGATTGTAAACTAACTTTCTGCCCATTAAGTACCTGTTTATCCATGCCACTGAACACTGCTTGACTAATATTTTTACTAAAATAATCTCCACGATTTAACAAATTATTAATAAAAAATATGCTAAAAAGAAAAATACATCACATTTTCTACTGACAAATGTTATATTTAACTTGCTTTAGAGTTCATTTATCCAGAATGACTACTTGGAACCCAAACACCAAGGAAAAAGATCCTCTGAGCAGTCACGGGAAATTTTCACTGGAAAATCCCCCAAGTCCTTTCCCAGAGCTAAAATTTATCTTAGATAATATCCACAAATAAGCCTAACAATCTGATTATCTTTTACCTAATCAGAATTAGAAGTTATAAGTGGTGAAAGAGGGACTAGTGAAAGGATGATGTCGAACCAACAAGTGACAGAGTGGATAATGAAAGATTTTTTAAAAACATCTAACACTGTGACTATAACTTTAAAAGTACTGGGGTCCAAAGCCACTCTGAAAGGTAAGTTCTACATACTCCCTGAGGATATCACCAAATAGTAAGTGCCTAGAAGTCAGCATTATTATGATAAAGGTTTTTAAAGAACAAATGACTAACATCAAATGTGTGAAATTTTTTATGAAGTATAGATATATAAAAGGGTTTGCTTCTGCTATTGAGAAAATCCTTTTGTATCAAGTACCTTATTACTTGATAATGGCAGATATTTGGACTGTAATTTAAAAGTACTTTTGGCCACCGGTATGTAGAAGTGAAGTAAAAGATGTAAAGTAAAAATAATCACCCCTCTTCAACAGAAACAAACATCTGAGTTGTTCCCAAAGAGGCAATCCAGAGCTGCTACTGTAATATATTGCCCCTTTGCTCAGGGGCAAAGCGTTATCCTACCACCTACAGGAATTGGATCCTCGTTCTATTCACAGCTCCCAAAAATCAATCTCCACCAAACAAACAAACAAACAAACAAACAAACAAAACCTGGCAAACAGTTCAGCACAGGTTGAGTTCAAATCCTAGCTCTGCTACCTATTAGCTGTGTAATCCTAGGAAAATGTCTCTATAAGCGTTATCCTACCACCTACAGGAATTGGATCCTCGTTCTATTCACAGCTCCCAAAAATCAATCTCCACCAAACAAACAAACAAACAAACAAACAAACAAAACCTAGCAAACAGTTCAGCACAGGTTGAGTTCAAATCCTAGCTCTGCTACCTATTAGCTGTGTAATCCTAGGAAATTACTTCTAACAGTACCGACCTCCAACTCAAAGAATTATTGTGAGAATTAAAGTCCGTTCATATACTACTATTTGGAATATATAAAGAACTTTCACAACTCAAAAATAAGAAAACAAGCCAATGTTTTAAATGGTCAAACTATTTGAACAGATACTTCACCGAAGAAGAGATACAGATGGTAAATAAGCAGAGAAAAGATCTCAGCATCATTACTCACTAGAGAAAAGCAAATTAAAGTCAGAATACCACTACACACCATTACAGTAGATTAAAAACAACAACACTAACAATACCAAGGGCTGGTGAGGATATGGAACAACTACAACTCTCACACACTGTTGGTGGGAATGCCTATTCAGAAAGCAGTTTAGCAATTCTTTATAAAGTTAAACATACACTTATCCTACAATCCAGCTGCCCTACTCCTAGATATTTACCTAAGAGAAATGAAAATACGTGTCTATTTAAAAAAAAATACATAATATTTATAGCAGTTTCATTCATTATCACCAAATACTGGAAACGCAAATGTCCACCAACTGGTGAACAGATGAACACGCTGTGGTATATCCATACGATGGAATGCCATCAGCAATAAAAAGGTATTAACTTCTACACTTCTGACAGATGATACCATATGGATGAATCTAAAAGCATAAGGCTAAATGAAATGAGCCAAACTCAAAATACGTACTGTATGATTCCATTTATATGACATTCTAGAAAAGGCAAAACAAAAAAGACAGAAATTATATCAGTGGTTGCCAGGGGATGGGAATGAGGGGAATGGGTTGACTACAAAGGAGAACAAGGGAACTGTCTGGGGTGATGGAAATATCCCATATGGTGACTGTGGTATTGGTTATAATACCTGTACATGTCAAAAGTCGCAAAACTGTATAACTAAATAGGGCAAATTGTACTGTATACGAACTATACCTCAACAAATGTGACTTGAAGAAGAAATCCAGTTCATGTACAATACAGTACTAGGCACTTAATAAACACTTCATAAACATTAGCTGTTATTATTATGCTTCATAGTAGAAGCAACCAGTATCAAATACTTCAGGATGACAAACTTTAGGTCTCTAAATTTGTAAATAAAATGTGGCATCTTAGACTTGTGATGGAAATATAATGCACCTGTATATACTGTGGGTATGTTTATTTCTAAAATTAGATATATATCAAAGTCAGTATATATCTTAATATAGAGCTGTCACACCTGGGGGAATTGCCAACATTTATATTTGAACTATTAGCTGAGAAAGATGTCAACTGAATGAATTTATTAAATGCCAAGTGAAGTTAAGACACTGTTCATTTCTTTGTTTAAAAATAGAACTTATGAAAAGAATTTACTGTGTAAGCAAGCACTCTCTTCTTCCCTTTTATTTTTACCTCTTCTTGAACTCAAATTTGAGAACTTCTAGTACGTGAAAATACAGAACAGTCTAAGTTTCATATCTAGGAACCCTGGGCTAAGAAAAAGGCATGGTTTGAATCTTTCTGGATCTGCAACTAACATGTTTCCATCCAGAGATGGAAGAAGAAAAGATCAAACCATTAAAATGATAAATGACCAAAACCACTCTTCCCTACTATTTAAATATAAAAATAAAAATTTAAAGACCAAGATTCAGTGTTATAAATCTTTCAGTGGGACAGCATTAATTTTGTTGATATTAAAACCTCCAAAGCGTAATCCCATGTTCTGAGCAACGTGCAGCATTTCCAAATGTGAGCTTAAATGTAATTCTCTATTATCTATCACTAGATTTGTTAAACCAAGACCCCCTCCCCCTTCCCCCTTCAGATTATAAGACTCATCCATAAGAACGTCCTCCTGGTCAAGTGTCTGTGTGTTTTCAGAGGCAAACCAAAGGCAGAAGGGGCCACAGCTTTGCCTGGCTTTGTTCATTACTGTATTCCTACCACTAAGACAGGGTCCAACACATAGCAGAAACTCAGACATGAATGAATAACTTTTCTCAAACAGTTCATTGAAGGGAAATTTTAGCGTATCAGGATTTTACCTGTACACTGAAAATATTTTTAACAGACATGATTTCACCCATGATTTTTTTTCAAACTGAGGTTATAATTGACATAAAACTTTATATTAGTTTCAGGTGTACAATGTAATGATTCAATATTGTACACACTGCATAATGATCACAGTAAGTCTAGTTACCATCTGTCACCATAGGATTTTTTCCTTGTGATGAGAACTTTTAAGACTCTCTGAGCAACTTTCAAAAAGGCAATACAGTGTTAGTGATTATAGTTATCATGCTGTACCTCACATCATCATGACTTAATTATTTTATAACTAGACCTCCTTCACTCATTTAATTTACCCTCTAACCCCCTTCCCCTCTGGCAACCACCCATTTGTTCTCTGTATCTATGAGTTTGGTTTGGTGTTGTTTGTTCATTTGTTTTGTTTTTTAGATTCCACATATAAGTGAAATCATATGGTATTTGTCTGTCTGACTAATTTCACTCAGCGTAATACACTCAAGGTCCATCCATGTTGTCATGAACGGCGAGATTCCATTCTTTTTTATGGCTGAGTAGTATCCCATTGTATGTATGTGTGTGTATACATATATACACATCTACTTTATCCCTTCATACATCAATGGAAACACTTAGGTTGTTTGATTTGACCCATGATTTGATATAGCTGAATTCATGTAACTATGTTACAAGATTCTACTGTATGTGTTATTTTGGGTGTTAAGACTTTCCTTTCTTGTCAAAAATAACCAAGACTTGACTGTACAATTATATTCTTTATAATGCTCCCAGGTAATATGCTAAGTGCAATCTCAAGTTTTATATCACCATGAAATTATCTCTTGCAATTTAAAATTCAATATTGAAGACAATATATTTTTTACTTCAGTGGATTGCAACCAGGGATGCACCTCCGAATTACCGAAAGAAACTTCTAAAGATACATGCCTACTCCTAGAAACAGATTCAGTGGTGTGGATAGAGCCCAGGCTTATGAGAACCACTGCTCTGCTGCTACAGAGCCCTAGAACCTAATGTAGTTAGTGCTCTTCACACAGCAGCCGCTCAGAAAGACTCTTGTCACCTTACGATTTAGCAACCTCCAAATGCTATAGAGAGGAAATCTTCTGTTTTTTATATTGAGATGAGAGTGAAACTTCAGCTCCTCCTTTGCTATTCTTCAGGTAAAAGCAACATATCATAGAAAAGTAATATCTCAACAACATCTTAACTGTCCCTTTCTCTACCACCAACTGCGTACTTTCAATTCACGTTTCACCACTCTCAGAGAAATCTTCCTAAAGAACAACTCTGTGAGTGATGTGATGATCACTCATGGCTGAAAAACAAACTTTGATTCCCTAGAGGCAAAAAGCTGGACTACTTATCATGGTGTTCAAAGTTTTCACAATCCGACCTCACTTTATTTGTTTCCAGTCCTATCTTCCCCACTCTCCACCTCTTCCCCACTGTCTATCTCAGGTCTGTTTTTCTCTCTCTCCCTCCCTCCCTTCCTCCCCACCCCCATACACACACACACACACACACACACACACAAACACATACTCTCTCTCTCTCTCTCTCTCTCTCCAGCCTTACTGAAACCTGGATTGCTCCATTCCTATTTGTTTGCCTTCTCTGGGCTTGGAAAGCACTTACCTTATTTCCTACCCTTTCCCTTATCTCTGCCTACTCATCCATCCTTCATAATCTCAGTTCAAATGCCTTCTCTACATGAAGGCTTCCCTCTGTTGCCCCACTTATAACTATTATTACAAGAACTGACCACAAGGCTGAAAGGAAACTTAGAGATCCTCTATTCAGCCCAGTGGTTTTTAAACTTTTCTGTTAAGTAACTGAATTCTTATAAAAATCTTCAAGGAAACTTGATACTACATTCATTTAAGTCTTCAGTGTTTTAAGAAAACCTAAAACACTGATACAATCTAGTCTCATTTAAAAATAGGAAAAGGAGGTCTACAGAGAGGTGACTTGACCAATGTCAAGTTAGTAACAGATCTGAGGTACTCTTAGGCACTCATTCATTTAGCAAATATTCACTGAGCACCTACTATGTGCCAGGCACTTCTCTAGGCCCTTGTTATACAGCAGTGAAGAAGACGACACATTGTTGATAAACGACCCCTACTCACATGATGCTTACATTCTAGCCAGGAAGAGAGAAATGTTATGAACTAAATATATAGTATGTTGATTATAAATAAAAGACACAATAAAATGTGTAGTATGTTAGTGATAAGGGCGAATAAGAAAAAATAAAACAGCAATGAGAAGAATATGACAATTTACACAAACTAGCTAGGGAAGACTTCCTTTTGCCAGGTGACTTTTGAGTAAAGACTTCTAGCCATGAAGACACATCTAAGGAAGAACATTTCAGGCAGAAAAAAGCCCATGCAAAGACTCTAACAGGGAGCTTGCCTGATATGTTCAAGGAAAGCAAGGAGGCCAGTGTGGTTCATGTAGAGAAAATAAGGAAGAGAGTAACAGAAGGAGGAAGAGCACTAGAAACTAAGGGAGAGCCTCACTGTTTGGAGACTTTAGCAGGGGAGTTTGGAGTAGCTGAGTCATAAGATTTGACTGCTGTGTTGCAAAAAAACCTGCAGTGAGCCAGGGATGGAAGAAAGGAGAAGCTTATGCAATAACTCAGAAAAGATGATAATGGCTTAGACAAAGGAGGCAGAAGAAGAAGATATGAGTAAATTATGGGTATGTTTTTAAGGAATATCCAACGAGATTTCTGAATGGACAGCAAGTGGGTTGTGGGGGAAATAAGGCTTCAAAACTCAGTTTCTGGCCACTGGAAGACGGCAGATGCCAAAACTGTGATAGATTTGGGGTAAGGGGATATCGGGAGTTACTGAACACATTAAGGTGAACACAGATGGCGATGGTTTGGGGTAGGGGGAGATCAGGAGTTACTGAACACACTAAGTTTGAGATGCTCATTAGCTATTCAAGTAAAGATGTCAAAATGGTATTACTGTCCTGGAGCTGAACACACAGTCCTGAAGCCCAGGGTAGAGGTCTGGGCTAGGTATATATAATTTGGGAGTCATTAACATCTATTTGATATTAAAGCTACAGATATAAAAGGTAACAATGACAGAAGCTTGGGGACACTCTACTATTTAGAGGTAGGGGAGATGAGGTAGAACTAGCAAAGAAGGCTGAAAAGGAGTACCCAGAAATGCAGCAGGAAAATAAGGCAAATGTGGCATTAACCTGAAATTTAAGTAGAAGTACTTCCAGGAGGAAGGAATGAGCAACTGTGCCAAATGCTGACAACAGATCAAATGAGATGAGGTCTGAGAGGAAAACGACAGTTGATTTAGCAGCATGGACATCACTGCTGATTTTGAAAGAAGAATTTTCATGGTGTGGTAAAGGTGAAAAAGAAACAAGCAAAACATCTGATCAGATAGAGTTTAGGGGAGAATGAGGGGTGAGAAACTAAAGACAGAAAGTAATTTTGTTGTGAAGGGGTCAAGAAAAGATTTTTGGGGTGATGGAGAGACTGTTGTTTAAGAAAAGCAGTACCTTTCTTATTGCCCAGAACATTCCATTTTGTATTGCAGTTAATTTTGTACAACTCTGTGTCTACATTCATAAACCAGTTACCCACTTGAGGGGAGGAACTGTATCACGCAGCTTCTACAATCAACTGTGACTGTGAACAAGTTACTTCACACCACTATGGGATTTCAGTTTCCTTTTTTTGTAAAATATTGAGAGAGTCTAGAGATCTGGTAATTCTGAAAATCCATTTTAGTTCTGACATTTTATTACTCCATAGCCTCTCTGAGGCCTCTGAATAGTGTTTGAGGAACTGAAAACAAAAATCACATTAAGGCTACATTTAAAAGAGAAGTCTCCTCCTCAAATTTTTATATAATTTATTGAAAGTAGCATGTAAAATTACCAGATATTCAGAACAACCTGGAAACTTTATAAAGTCCTCCAAAAATTCAATTACACTTATTATACTTTACTAATAAAAGGTTTTAAAAAAAAAGAAAACCTATACTAATATTCTAGAAACATTTTTTTAATCTTATGGCAGTAGGATATTTAAGCAAATAGACTTTTAACACAAGTCCCAAAAAGTTCATCTTAAAATACACCAAAACTCCATGCTCTTAAAAACAAAAGACAACTACCTTTTGCCATTAGTAAAATTTAAGACAATATGATAGAGGTCAAGCCTCTTATTTTACACTACCCTGATTTAGACTATGTCTATTTTTATTTGATATTTTTTATTTATCTATAAAACAAATTAAAGGCCCTACTTACAAGGAGACTAATAAAAAAGTTAAGTATTATGGCTTTCTTATAAATAAATGCACTCAATATAAATTCATCATTCCTTGTGGACCGATGACTTACTTGGCTTGAGTTTTTGCTGTAGGCCTGAATCACAGAAGGCTCAGCCCCGAAGATTAAAACCAAGCAACATGAAAAAAATTCACCTTGCTATTACTTTTGCTCTTTAATAAAAAGAACCAAATATAAACAGAAAAGTAGGGGAATTTTAGGATATGTTAAAGAAACAAGAACTTCAATTTCTCTTAATTACATTGCTGGTCAAAATAGAGAAATGAAGAAACTAACGTTAGCAACTAGCCCTGAAAATTCACAAAAAATTGACTTAAATTGCTTATTATAGTGCCAGGACACATAATGTGTTCTCAAATACCTATCCAAAAAGGGGGAATAAACAAACATACTAATACTACATCCATACTCAGCAATAAAATGAAATTAACTATTGATAAATACAACTTGGATAACTCTTAAAAGCATTACGTTGAGTGAAAGAAGAAGCCAGTGTCAAAAGGTTACATACTATACGATTCCATTTACATGACATTCTCAAAGAGACAAAACCGTAATGATGAACAGATCAGTGGTTGTAGGGGATGGATTGGGGGGACGGTGGGACTGACTATAGGGACAGAGCATGAAGGTGATGGAACTGTTCTATATCCTGATTTTGCTGGTGGCTACACAAATTTAAACTTGTATTAAAGTTCATAGAATTGTACAGCAAATAAAGGAATCAATTTTACTTTATGATTAAGTTAAAAAATAAAACAAAAATTGTTTTTAACTCCAGTAGCCCAAAAACTCATTACTCCAGTCCATAATCATTAGAAAATATCAGACAAAATCAAATTGAGGCACATTCTACACAATACCTGACCAGTACTCTTCCAAGTGTCAAGGTCAAAAAGGACAAGGAACCACCACAGATTTGAAAGGATATATGACAACTAAGTACAATTTGTGTATCCTTGGTGGATCTTGGAACAGAAAAAGGGCATTAGTGGAAAAACTATAAAAATCCTACCACAGGGCTTCCCCAGTGGCGCAGTGGTTGAGAGTCTGCCTGTTGATGCGGGGGACACGGGTTCGTGCCCCGGTCCGGGAAGATCCCACATGCCGCAGAGCGGCTGGGCCCGTGAGCCATGGCCGCTGAGCCTGCACGTCTGGAGCCTGTGCTCTGCAGCAGGAGAGGCCACAACAGTGAGAGGCCCGTGTACCGCGAAAAAAAAAAAAATCCTACTACAGTTTAACTAATGGTATTATACCCATGTTAATTTCTTAGTTTTCATCATTGTACTGTGACTATATAAGATGTTAACATGAGTGGAAGATGGATGAAAAATATACAGGAACTCTCTTTACTATTAATGCAATTCTTCCATGAGCCTAAAATCATTTCAAAGTAAGTTAAATGCCAGAATCTTTAAGAAAAAGGTTTGCAATAATTTCATAAAGCAAAAATACATTTCTTTCTCTTTCAAGAACAAACCAATGCCATCCTGCATATTTTGATCACCCTGGTGTAGTTTGATTACCTAGTGTAGGTCTTACCTACACTAAGATCATATATATTATCTGAAAGGGATAAAACAGATTCTACCATAAATTATATGACTTACTAGCTGTGCTCACTTTCAGTGTATATGTTTATAACTTTAAAAATTCTATCAACATTTGATTTTCCAATTCAAGAGTGAAGTCTTTCCGGGAATTCCCTGGTGGTCCAGTGGTTAAGACTCAGCGCTCTTACTGCTGGGGCCCCAGGTTCAATCCTTTGTCAGGGTAACTAAGATCCCATAAGCCATGTGGCATGGCCAAAAAAAAAAAGAATGAAGTCCTCCTAAAGGAATTTCTCATAAATTCTACCTCCTAATATTCTTACTAAAAAAACCCAAAAAACTTCAATGGCCTACCAGCACCCACAGAGTAAATTCCAATACATTTTTGCATCTTGACTTTGGTCTACCATATTATAGCCTCACCTGTGACCATGCCACCTCCCAACATTCACCCTATAATCCAGCTTTGCTGAATTTATTAATTGAGAGCATGTCACACTTTCTCACTCCACATTTGCTGGCCTTCCCCACCTGGGGAATCTCTCTTTCACCATTAGAAGGAAGAACTGGTCACTTCCTCCTTTGTGCTCCCACAGTATTTTGTAAGTGATCTAATAGACAAATGAATCACATTGTTTATCCATTCATACATACATTTATACACTGCTAAAATATGCAAAGCACTCTAGCTTTCGGGGACCTAAAGGTGAACTGATTTCCTTTATAATTCCTCTTGCTTACTCTGCTGGAATATCTGGTGAAGACACTCTTTTTAGTTTTTTCATCATTTATTTACATGTCTCATTGGTCATTTATTTCAGCCAGATAGCATTCCTGACCCACAACAGTGTTTAATAAATATTTGCTGAATTAAAACATTTGGAGGTTCAACTAAATACTGTCTCAATCATAAATCTGCTTTTTTCTCTTCCACACAGTCCATGCCATTCCCAGGTCATTTCTGCAAGTCTAAATTACACAAAAAGCGAGGCCCCTTTCTCACTTTCCTGAACAGTCCAATTCCGATGAATAGGTTGGTTAGGCTGGGTCTGGCAGCCCTGTTTAACGGTCAAGCCCACAGCACCGAAGCTCTGCATTTGTTAAAGGAGAACAGCTTCTGGATTAGTCCCAGTGCTTACACCTGAACATCGCATTATGTTAAGTCTACAAATAAAATTAGAGACAGAACAAAGGAGGAGACTCCCCAATAGATTAGGACTGATTATCCTAATCAGTGGCCCTTTCTTTGAACTTTTGTGTTCTGTCCTTTTCAGGCTTTTACTTATACAGCATCCTGTCAATAAACTTCTCAAATTAGAAACAAGTTGGTAAACGTTTCAGTAAAGAGGAATATTCAAATAAAATATTTAGACTACAGGCTTTATTTATTCATGTTTCACAACACCATTCAGACAATTAATGACTTTTTTTTTTTTTTTTTGCGGTACGCGGGCCTCTCACTGTTGTGGCCTCTCCCGTTGCGGAGCACAGGCTCCGGACGCGCAGGCTCAGCGGCCATGGCTCACGGGCCAGCCGCCCCATGGCATGTGGGATCTTCCCGGACAGGGACCCGTGTCCCCTACATCAGCAGGTGGACTCTCAACCACTGCGCCACCAGTGAAGCCCAATTAATGACTTTTTGAACTCATAATTTACTCTCATCACAAAGGACACATTTTAGCTACAGCCAAACTGCTCTGCTGCTCTTCTCCCATACTTGAAACCATACCACTTGTACAGATGAAACTTGAAATTTTTAAAGTATTTTAGATTTATTTATTTTATGAAATACTTCTTGGACATATATCATGCTCTAAGTACTTTAACGTTCTCAAATTTCTATCTCCAGGTCTCGCTCCTGTACCACAGACTCCTCTATCAAACTTGACAACTCCATTCCAATGTCTGATTGGCAAACGTAACATATCCAAACCTGAATTCCTGATGTTCCCTTCAAAAAGTACCCTCCCACCCACAGTTTTCTCCAGTCATCTTGGTGGCTATTCAATACTTCTAGCTGCTCAGACCAGAAACCTTGGCTTTCTTGACTGTCATATACCTACATCCAATCTGTCAGGAAATCCTGTTGGTTCAATGTTCAAAATATATATAAAACCCTAACACTCAACTTCAGTGTTACTGATACCTCTTACCTGCATCAATCACTGAGGCAGTCCAAGCAGCCTGACCTATCTTTTTAAATGGATTACTCCTGATTGCTGCTTCTCTCTCTACAGTCTACTCTCAAAGCAGCAATCAGAAGTAATCCATTTAAAAAGATATGTCAGATCATATCACTCTCCAGCTTCAAAACCCTCCCATACTGCCTCTTTTCACACACACAAAAAAGTCTTCGTAACTGTTCAGGACTGCAAGATCGTACCCTGCCCCAGCCTCTGTGATTGTATCTCTTCCTACTTCCCGCTTGCTCCCCCTCTTCTAGTCACACTGATATCTCCCTGCTATCCCATGAACACATCAAGCATTCCTCCCCCCAGGTCTTGCACAGCCTGTTCTCACTGCCTTTTATGATAGATATCCCGGTAGCTATGGCCTTTACCTCCTGTGCTAAATTGCTGCAGTAATAGCTACTAATTTGTTTAAAATTCCCTATGTGAAACATGACTGACTTTGCCTCTTCTCCCATTAAGAGGCGGAGTCTACTTCTCCATCCCTTAAATGAAGAGCTGGGCAAGTGATTTCCTTTGGCCAATGGATTAATAATAAATAAAACACAAGCAGAGGCTTGAAAAGCTGAGGCACACAGAGGCTTACCCTCTCTTGCTGCTAGGATCCCTTCTGCCACCACAGAGTATGAGAGCCACACAGAGAGGTCCCAGCCATGTAAGTGAAACCACGCTACATTATGCATCCAGCCCTAGCTGAGTCAGCTCTGAAGAAGCAGCCAGTCCACCCACAGAATCATGAAAAATAACAGCATAGGTGATGCATATAGTTGCTCAAAAATTATGACCTGCTCATTTAAAGCAGGGATTTAAAACCATTCTCACCCTAGAATCCTATGCCCTTTCTATAACATCCCAAACTTTTAAAACCTCATAAACATTTTGAACTTTAGAATTTAGTTTGAACCACCCTAGAGACATCTCCCAAATTTAAGGATACTAAAATAAGCATGTGTCATCTGTTACACAGATTAAGAATTCAGACAATTACAAATTAGAGAAACAAGTCCCCCGGATTTACTGATCGCTCTGCCTTGGCTCTTGCTGTTGTTTCCCCACCATCCTTTCACCCCATCCTTCAAGACTCTGCTAAAGTTCATCTGAAAGAAAATAAGAAAAGTGAGGAATTCTTTAAAAAAAAAATGCAAACTATTATTATAGAATGGATAAGTAACAAGGTCCTACTGGATAGCATAGGGAACCATATTCAATATCCTGGGATAAACCATAATGGAAAATACTATAAAAAAAGAATGTATGTGTATCACTTCACTGTAGAGCAGAAGTTAACACAACACTGTAAATCAACTATACTTTAATAATTTTTTTTAAAAAGAGATCTGATACTACCAAAGAAAGAAATCTGATACTATACAAACTTAGGTTATAATAAAAACCGCATCAACAAAAACATTAAATCCTATTTTGTCTGGGGAAAAAAAAAACCCACAGAATGGAAGAGGGCTCATTAGACAGTATTAGCTAACAATTTCAAACCACTGCTAACCATTAAAAAAAAACAAAATCTATATCACATTATTCCAATTAGATTTAAATGTAAAAAAAAAAAAAGGACCAGCAGAAAATATAAGCATTTATATACTATTTGGTAAGAAATGTCTTTCCATGTATGACACAAACAGCAAAAAAAAAAAAGATATGGAAAAGAATGACATTTGACTACATAAAAATCTAAAAGCACCATAACCAAAGGTAAGGCAAAGGATAAACTAGGGGGAACATATGACAAATTTTTAAAAAAAAAAAGAAAAAAGAAACAAAACCTAGTCTTAGGTTTGGCTTACCCAGGCAAAAACATTTGTTGAAACTCAACAAATGATTTACAAAAACTAAAGTTCTTGCTCCATTTAAAAAACCAACTAGAAATCTTAGCCAATAAGAAAGGCAATACATAAGAAAGGCAATATATAAGAAAGGCAATACAATATGGAAATGCAACAGTGAGCTCATTCTCAAAGAAAACAGCCTTGTCCTCTTCAAAGGTTGACCAATGAACATCCAATTGTTTTAAATTGAAATAAAATGTTTAAACTAAAAAGATTCATGGATTTAATTTTACAAAAATTGTACCTCAAAAGGAAAAAAAGTAAACAGATATTGAAACTATAGTCAGTGATAAGCATGCTAAAGTATTTAGATGGAAATGTGCTAATGCCTGCAATTTACTTTTTTTTTTTAATTAATTAATTAATTTTGGCTGCGCCCGGCCTTAGTTGCAGCCTGCAGACTCTCAGTTGCAGCATGCATACAGGATCTAGTTCCCCGACCAGGTATCGAACCCAGGCCCCCTGCACTGAGAGCACAGAGTCTTACCCACAACTGCTAACCATTAAAAAAAAACAAAATCTATATCACATTATTCCAATTAGATTTAAATGTAAAAAAAAAAAGGACCAGCAGAAAATATAAACATTTATATACTATTTGGTAAGAAATGTCTTTCCATGTATGACACAAACAGCAAAAAAAAAAAAGATATGGAAAAGAATGACATTTGACGACATAAAAATCTAAAAGCACCATAACCAAAGGTAAGGCAAAGGATAAACTAGGGGGAACATATGACAAATTTTTTAAAAAAAAAAGAAAAAAGAAACAAAACCTAGTCTTAGGTTTGGCTTACCCAGGCAAAAACATTTGTTGAAACTCAACAAATGATTTACAAAAACTAAAGTTCTTGCTCCATTTAAAAAACCAACTAGAAATCTTAGCCAATAAGAAAGGCAATACATAAGAAAGGCAATATATAAGAAAGGCAATACAATATGGAAATGCAACAGTGAGCTCATTCTCAAAGAAAACAGCCTTGTCCTCTTCAAAGGTTGACCAATGAACATCCAATTGTTTTAAACTGAAATAAAATGTTTAAACTAAAAAGATTCATGGATTTAATTTTACAAAAATTGTACCTCAAAAGGAAAAAAAGTAAACAGATATTGAAACTATAGTCAGTGATAAGCATGCTAAAGTATTTAGATGGAAATGTGCTAATGCCTGCAATTTACTTTTTTTTTTTAATTAATTAATTAATTTTGGCTGCGCCCGGCCTTAGTTGCAGCCTGCAGACTCTCAGTTGCAGCATGCATACAGGATCTAGTTCCCCGACCAGGTATCGAACCCAGGCCCCCTGCACTGAGAGCACAGAGTCTTACCCACCGGACCACCAGGGACGTCCCTGCAATTTACTTTAGATAGAAGGATAAAAGTATGGTAAAGCAAATATTATAAAATGTTAATGATAAAATCTAGATAGTGGGTGTATGAGTGTTCATTATAAAACTTCAGCTTTGCTGCATGTTTAAAAACTTTCGTAATAAAATGTGGAGGAAAGAAAACACTATTATTAATTGAATCAAACACTCTTATTAAGCCTGTTTCTTATACTGAGACACAGGATTTATTAGATCCACTTTAGAGATTCTGTGAAAAGTTTTAATTTTAAATGGATTTTTAAATGTCCTCCCCCTTTTCTTCTTTTAAAATCAGTATTTTCTGCCTCTTGTCTGTATTTTTTAAGTGTTAACCCACAAATTGAATATACCCTGTGCTTGGCAAATGAATATTAAATGATTTTTCCTGGGGGGAAAATAAAAACACTCTTATTAGAAAAATGGGCATTGGGCATGAAGAGGCACTTCACAAAATGTGGCCAAATACAAGAGATGTTCATTCTCACAACCTCAGAGCAGAGAAACAATACCATTTTTCACCTATTAGCAAAAAGTAAAATGATTAGAGAGGGTATGGGGAAATAAATGGTCTCATACTCTATTTTTGAGAGTATAAGAATAGCATTCCAGAGGCAATTTCACAACCAAAAGGTCTTTTTTTTAATCCATTTAATTTATATTTTTTAAAGATTTATTTATTTATTTATTGGCTGTGTCCAGTCTTAGTTGCGGCACGCGGGATCTTTTGTTACGGCACATGGGCTCTTCAATGCAGCACTCGGGCTTCTCTCTAGTTGTGGCACACAGGTTCCAGAGAGCACGGGCTTTGTAGTTGCAGCACTCAGGCTCACTAGCTATGGCGTGAGGGCTTAGTTGCCCTGCGGCATGAGGGATCTTAGTTCCATGACCAAGGCTCAAACCTTCATCCCATGCACTGGAAGGTGGATTCTTAACTACTGGACTACCAGGGAAGTCCCGAAAAGGTCTTTATGTACCTTTTCAGTCTCAGTAATTTATTCTAACAAAACAAATAACATAAACAAAGATACAGAGAGAAATTCAGTACCATCGTTCAAAACAGTAAAAAACTGAAAACTGTTAAATAAATTAGGTGTTACAGAAACCATATCTCATTATATGGAGCATACCGTATTATTCAGCTGTTAAGAATGATTATATAAAACAGTGTACCAAAAAAAATCTCCACAATATATTTACATGAAATATGCAAGTCAGAAAACAGTATGTATCACTGCACAATTGACATTTATACATATATGGTCCACATTTCAGTATCTGAAGTAATGACCAACTGAAAGCTAACAGTACTTGTGCCGGTTAGTAAAATTTTTATGATTTGTATTATTCATCTGTGATATTTGGTATTTAAGTAGCTTCTAGGTGCCTGGCACTCTTCTGTAGACTCAGGATATAGTCAGTTTACCTGTGGACTCAAGTAAACAATTCGAACATAGTCCCTGCCCACATATGAAGGAAATCAACAAAGTGACAAAGGGTGACCAAGAAAACTTACTTTAGATAAGGGAAGGCCTCTCAGAAAACATGACAGCTGCTTTGAGACCTGAATGATAAGGTGGCAGTCATGTAAAAGGCTGGGGCAGAGGACTATCAGCAGAGGAAGTTGCAGGAGTGAACAAAGGCAAGGCAATAGGAGGAAGCACCGTGGCCCTTAGAGAGCAGGGAGGAGGGAAGAAGTATGAAAAGTGGCTAAAGAAGGAC